>NC_069507.1:83175240-83410240 GCF_027579735.1 Bombina bombina | reverse complement strand
CCGCAAGCGTGAACCTAAAAATAGGTACTTAGGGGCCCATTTATAGAGCTCCGAACGGAGCTTGTGGGCCTGTGTTTCTGGCGAGTCTTCATAACCGCTGCTCCATAACCCTGTCCACCTGCTCTGATGAGGCGGACAGGAATCGACGGAAATCAACCCGATCGAGTACGATCGGGTTGATTGACACTTCCCTGCTGGCGGCCGATTGGCCGCGAGTCAGCAGGGGCGGTGTTGCACCAGCAGCTCTTGTGAGCTGCTGGTGCAATGTTAAATGCGGAGAGCGTATTGCTCTCCGCATTCAGCGAGGTCTTGCGAACCTGATCCCCACTGTTGGATCAGGTCCGCAAGACCTTTGATAAATAGGCCCCTTAGTCTCTAAACATTTTAAAGCCACGAGAAAACACAAGCTCCACACATGCCGTCCCGTCTTAATGACGTCATCACTCACCGCCATCATCAGAACACACGTGGGGAGAACGGTTGTCATGGCTCCAAGGAAGCAATAGGATCTGCGCATGCGTATATAAAGTGCACGGCAACCAAACAATTTCATCTGTCCTATCGCTGCCAACCACTGACACTAACGTCACATGACACGACGTAACATGTGGTGCAATTGAATAGAGGACAGGTTATCATGACAACACCCTACACAATACCAATGCAGTGAAATAAAATCAAATATCTTGCATGTAGGTGCTGTCAACCTTAAATCATATTAAAGAATAGAACATTTAACATTTAATATCATCAGTATAATATTGGGTACATAATATTGGGTACATTTGAGTTCACGCTCACTTTAATGTATCCTACCATTTCATCAGGCATAAAACACCTTACTTCAAACCTGCTTTTTAAATCCTAAATCAATCAATCAAAAAACAGCTAGCTTTTGATTGGCTGACTTAGGATTTAAATAGCAGGTTTGATGTAAGGTGTTTTATGACTGATGAAACAGCCTCTATAGTGCCGAGAAACGCGTTGTATATTAGGGGGCTATTTGGATACCCCCTTGTCCACTACTTGTTGTTTTTAACTATATTGTTTTTAATAAACAACGTTTTTACTAAACTGAAGTTTTGTGGCAGCACCTTACATTCTCACATTCATTTGAATTCTGCATGGATGCAAGTTAAATTTTTTGACGAAGATCTTGTTTCCTGGGAGAACCGGGAGTGGGTGAACTGATACGCCCCTAAATATATCAGTCTGTGTCTACTAGTACATAAGTGTGCTTGACTGAAATAATACACCTGACTGGCAGGGCCGGATTGGGCAGCCGGGATACCGGGAAAAATCCCGGTGGGCCGCCGGCCGCTGGGCTGGCTGACTGCTGCTGACTGCTGTGCTGAATAAATTATATTTTTGCTTGCTTGCTTGTTATATTGCGGCCGCAAAATTGCAAATCATTTATTCACCTAGACACTGCGACTGAGTCTGTGTCTGTCACTCACACAGACAGTCACAGGCTCTGTCACAGCAGTGTCCACAGTCCGAGGGCCAGGGCCACACTGGGCCAGGAAGGAGTCGGAGGTCTAATGCGGGGCGGTTCAGGGGCGGGGCGGCGGCTTACATGACGAGTCAGGGGGCGGAACGGACCTGGATTTCGCCCTCTGAGTCACAAGCAGAGACACTGACTCTCTCCCCGGCGGTGCTCGGCTCTTCTCCCCGGCTCCAGCTGCGTGCTGCACTGCTGCGTCCTCAGTCAGGATGGCTCTCTGCCCCCTTCTTCCCACTCTCATGCACACCGGCCTGCCTCATCCTGTTTGGTGGGACCCACGGTCCGGATCATTCAGCTCCAGCTCCCCGCAATAACACATGTGAGTACCGCCTGAGGCGCGTGTCTGATACTGGTGTTCTAATTTTTCAAAAGATAATAATTTATTTTTAATGTGTTATGCAAATTACAGGTTTCTACTCTTGTTTCTAAATTCTTTGTGGTAGAAAGGTACATTAAAAATTAGATGTTAGCAATTCATTTTACATATATATATATATATATATATATATATATATCTCAGTAAACAAGGACTCCATCTCCATTGCAAATAAATCTAAAGAAACTTGGAATTCACAATAAGTCATGAGTGGAACAAATGTCATGGGAACCCATCTGATGGTCTATTAAAGTGATACTTTACAGCTTATAATATTTTGCATTAAAATTATACCCACTGAATTACTTGCTTTTGGGGTTCTGCATTTTGGAGTTCACAGAACTGTGTTAAACACTGAAAGGGCTGTATATATGGCAAAATACACTTGTTTATAAATTTGAATTTTGACACAACAGCCTTTCAAGTCAAACTAAAACTTTATTAAAATTATGCCATTGAAAAATGTATCGTGCCTGATATAGCATAGGGAAACCTAATACACAGTTTCAGTACCTGAGTGTGCCGGATGTACATAGTAGGGTTGGTATATAGTTCTAATACCTTTTGTATTTGACTATTTGTGTGTATCTAATACAGGGGAGTGTGGGGTTAATATAAGGAATGGTTGGGATATTGCACAGATATGAGAATTATTAACTATCTATTGCTCACTGCATATGCTTTAACATAGCAGAGGGAGGGTGTCTTTATTGCTGGGGAGATTGGGCCGGAGGGGGCGAATCTGAGCCGGAGGGGGTGCTGCGTTGGAGGGGGTGGGGCTAAGATGAAGGGGTGGGGCTTGTCAAAGGGGGCGGGGCCGGTCTATACAAATTTCCAGGGCCGGTCTGATTTCCCAGTCCGGCCCTGCTGGCTGGGAGTACCTGGAGTGGGTGAGCTAATACGCACAAATATATCAGTCCGTGTCTACTAGCACATAAGGGTGTTTGATCAAAATGTGAGTACCCTTTTTCATACAGTTTTTTCCACACTCGTTTGGTTGATCTACACATGAGGCGCCCCTTTGTTTTTCTCTCTCTCATTCTACAGATTTATCTGTGAGGAGGAGTGCGGGCATCATTTCTTTTTTTTGTGGATATAAACATATCTTGTGGACAGTGTCTTGCACTGACCCGACTCTAACGCTGTAACATAAAACTCTTAACTAAAGTGCTAAAAAGTACACTAACACCCATAAACTACCTATTAACTACCTATTAACTCCTAAACCGAGCCCCCCCCCCCCCACATCGCAAACACTTAAATAAAAATTTTAACCCCTAATCTGCCGACCGGACATCGCCGCCACTTTAATAAATATATTAACCCCTAAACCGCCGCACTCCCGCCTCACAAACGCTAGTTAAATTTTATTAACCCCTAATCTGCCGTCCCTAACATCGCCGACACCTACCTACATTTATTAACCCCTAATCTGCCACCCCCAACGTCGCTGACACTATACTAAATGTATCAACCCCTAAACCTAAGTCTAACCCTAGCAGCCCCCTAACCTAAATATAATTTTAAATAATCTAAATATAAATAAAATTACTACAATTAAATAAATTAATCTGATTTAAAACTAAATACTTACCTATAAAATAAACCATAAGCTAGCTACAATATAACTAATAATTACATTGTAGCTAGCTTAGGGGTTATTTTTATTTTACAGGCAAGTTTGTATTTATTTTAACTAGGTAGAATAGTTATTAAATATTTTTTAACTATTTAATAACTACCTAGCTAAAATAAATACAAATTTACCTGTAAAATAAATCCTAACCTAAGTTACAATTACACCAAACACTACACTATAATTAAATTAAATCCCTAAACTAAATACAATTAATTACAATTAAATTAAATAAAGTACAAAAAAAACAAACTCTAAATTACAGAAAATTAATTACACCTACTCTAATCCCCCTAATAAAATAAAAAAGCCCCCCAAAATAATAAAAATCCCTACCCTATACTAAAATACAAATAGCCCTTAAAAGGGCCTTTTGCGGGGCATTGCCCCAAAGTAATCAGCTCTTTTACCTGTAAAAAAAAATACTCCCCCAACATTACAACCCCCCACCCACACACCCAACCCTACTCTAAAACCCACCCAAGCCCCCCTTAATAAAACCTAACACTAACCCCTTGAAGATCACCCTACCTTGAGATGTCTTCACCCAACTGGGCCGAAGTCCTTTACGAAGCCGGGCGAAGTGGTCCTCCAGACGGGCAGAAGTCTTCATCGAATCTGGGCAGAAGAGGTCCTCCAGACGGGCAGAAGTCTTCATCCAGGCGGCATCTTCTATCTTCATCCTTCCGGCGCAGAGCGGCTCCATCTTCAATCCAGCCGACGCAGAGCATCCTCTTCAAATGAAGTCCCACTGAAGAATGAAGGTTCCTTTAAATGACGTCATCCAAGATGGCGTCCCTTGAATTCCGATTGGCTGATAGAATTCTATCAGCCAATCGGAATTAAGGTAGGAAAAATCCTATTGGCTGATGCAATCAGCCAATAGAATAGAGCTTGCATTCTATTGACTGATTGGACCAGCCAATAGAATGCAAGCTCAATCCTATTGGGTGATTGGATCAGCCAATAGGATTGAACTTCAATTCTATTGGCTGATTGCATCAGCCAATAGGATTTTTCCTACCTTAATTCCAATTGGCTGATAGAATTCTATCAGCCAATCGGAATTCAAGGGATGCCATCTTGGATGACGTCATTTAAAGGAACCGTCATTCTTCAGTTGGACTTCGTTTGAAGAGGATGCTCCGCATTGGCTGGATTGAAGATGGACCCGCTCCACGCCGGAAGGATGAAGATAGAAGATGCCGCCTGGATGAAGACTTCTGCTCATCTGGAGGACCTCTTCTGCCCGGATTCGATGAAGACTTCTGCCTGTCTGGAGGACCACTTCGCCGGCTTCGTAGAAGACTTCGGCCCGGTTGGGTGAAGACATCTCAAGGTAGGGAGATCTTCAAGGGGTTAGTGTTAGGTTTTATTAAGGGGGGATTGGGTGGGTTTTAAAGTAGGGTTGGGTGTGTGGGTAGTGGGTTGTAATGTTGGGGGCGGGTATTGTATTTTTTTTTACAGGTAAAAGAGCTGATTACTTTGGGGCAATGCCCCGCAAAAATAAATAAATATAATGTAGGTGTCGGCGATGTTGGGGGCAGCAGATTAGGGGTTCATATGTATAATGTAGGTGGCGGCTGTGTCCGGAGTGGCAGATTAGGGGTTAATAAATATAATGTAGGTGGGGATGATGTCGGGGGCGGCAGATTAGGGGTTAATAAGTGTAAGATTAGGGGTGTTTAGACTCAGGGTTCATGTTAGGTGTAGACATTATTTTTATTTCCCCATAGGAATCAATGGGGCTGCGTTAGGAGCTGAACGCTGCATTTTTGCAGGTGTTAGGTTTTTTTTCAGCCGGCTCAGCCCCATTGTTTCCTATGGGGAAATCGTTCACAAGCACGTTTAGCCAGCTCACCGCTACCGTAAGCAGCGCTGGTATTGAGGTGAGATGTGGAGCTAAATTTTGCTCAACGATCCCTTTTCTGCAGCTAACGCAGCCTTTCAGAAAACTCGTAATACCAGCGTTGTCTTAAGTGAGCGGTGAGAAAAAAAGGCTTGTTAGCACCGTAAGTCTTACCGACAAAAACTCGTAATCTAGCCAATAGTTTGCTAATCATAAGAGAAAAATTGTGCAGGCACCAATTAGCAGCAGCTCCCACTAGTGTAGGATATGTGTGTATTCTTTTTCAACAAGGGATACCTAGAGAACAAAGCACATTTGAAAATAGAAGTGAAATTAAAAATGTCTTAAAATTACATGCATTATCATAATCACATAATTTTAATTTTGAAGGAAAAATCCTATGGAGGTGCGCACAGCTGATGGCCGAGACGCGGCTCAAACACAGTCTCAAAGAAGGCAGAGTTCCTGGATCATCCAGCAACCAATGTAGACGGCAGCACTCTTGGAGAGAAGTGGTAATATAAATCTGTAGGAGCAGAGAAAAGAGAGGCGCCTTATGGGACAGTATCGTTGTGCTGCATCAAAGATACAGGAGATAGCACACACTGAGTGTCAGGGTACTCACAAGGATTGTGGCATAAACGTATGCCTCACTGAGCAGGACGGAACCTTAGTCGCCCGCCAGACAGACCAATATGGATAAGTAACCGGAACTCCAGAGACCAATCTTCAGCTACAGATAGTAGGAGCGTCAAGGGAAACAGATTGTCCGTAATACAACCAATCACTGTGAGCTCCTAGTTTGAGAGGCAGGTAGCCGGACAAACCATGAAGCAATAAACGAAAAAGCGGGGATATCGTAGAAACAGATTTATTTAAAATCACTGTTAAAACATAAGTAAAAAGTAGAATCGAAACAGCAACGCGTTTCTCGACCTTCCGGTCGTTTCATCAGGCTGATATTACATTTGATAACCCCGCTCTATTTAACATAAGAATTGTCCAATCACAGACCGGTCTGCGTCCACACCCTTCATGAGGCCAATCGTAAGTTAGGATTGACATCTGTAGTGAAAATAGCACCTACTCAATAATGAGTGAGAGATGACGAATGTGGAAACGGTACCGACTGTAATATACATACATATAAAATGATTAAAACAGTTTAAAATAGCTATAACATCAGAACAAAGTCCACGATCACATACAGTTCATATATAATTCGTATAATCAAAGCCTTAAATTTAGTGAAGTGCCTAAAACAGTAAATAAAACTATATAGGGTAAAAGATTCTTAGCTACGTATTAGGATTGTGAATGAAAGTCATAAGCAATTCATAATATAAACTAAGCATATACAAATATGACTAGAAACTTATGAACAGATCACAAGCTAGTCTGCATCTGCATTCCTCATGTAAACAATCGTAAATCAAATTGGCAAAATAATTATGTTAGTGGCTACTATATATATAGAGGTGAAGAAAAAATGACGCGTGCAGATCCAGCACCAGCTAAATTGAACGCACATAGCGAACGATTATATACCCATGAAATAATGAATGCCTGATAACATTGCCAATACAAAATCATTGGCGATGAGCTATAGTGGTCTAAACCAATATAGTATATAAAATGTGACTATATATTTGAGAAACTGATATTTCATAAATGATCCTCAGCCACACTACATAACTTTAAAATGAATGATAAGGTTAGACATTTAAAAACTGTGGATGATGACAGCACATAATAAATAGAATATATATTATGACAGATGAGTGTCAATGTGTATTGGGATGAAGATCATCTTATGTTGAGATCAGAATATTAATGTTAAACAAAATCATGCAGATAATTCTATCATAATGCGGACAATTAGACAAGAGCAAGGTAAAACAGGCTCAGGCAGAGGGACATCAGGATCCAGCCTCTAAGAGAAGGCCGCCAGATCAACGCATAAATTGAGACCGTCTGGATGCATGCTTTTCAGCAAATGGATCCAATAGGTCTCCCTCTGTCTGAGCCTAAAGAATCGATTATATAAATGGGATTTGGGAACAAATTCAATAGGAACCACAGAGTAGCAGTTGAGGTCTCCCTTGTGTACATCATTACAATGTCTTGAAACACTATGGAGTCTGAAGTTATTCTTCATATTCCGATAGTGTTCAGACCATCTAGTACTGAGATGTCTACAGGTACGCCCAACATATTGGGCCCCACAGACACAGGTGAGTAGATATACCACGTAAGTGGAAGCGCAAGAGGCATGGCCAATTATAGTATAAGACTTATTTGTGACACTAGAACTAAAAGTCCTCCTCTGATCACCAATAAAATTGCACATCTTGCAGCGGGCTCGTCTGCATTTAAATGACCCATGTCGCGAATTGTTACTGTTAACACCAAGAGAAGACTGTCTATGTTTGACAATCTTACTCTGAGCCAACATTGTTTTGAGAGTCGGAGCCCTTCTGTACACTACTCTGGGTGTATCATCCAAAGTTTTTTTCAAAATAGGATCCTTAAGCAAAATTTTCCAATGTCTAGTGACAATCTCTCTAATTAAGTTGTGATTGCAGTTGAACTGAGTAATAAACAAAGGGTCTCTATGAAAATCACTATTAATTGTGGGTCCCAGTTGTGCATTAGAACCAGTGAAGTATTTGTCCCTATCATCATTTAAAGCCCTCAAAAAGCCATTTTCTATAATAGCATTAGGGTAATGTTTTTCCCTAAATCGTTCCTTGAGAGTAAGACTCTGGGATTCATAATCGGCCACGGAGCTACAATTACGGAGTACCCTTTTGAACTGAACATAAGGGACATTTAATTTCCAAGGGTGATGGTAACAACTCTTGAAGTCAAGGTAGCTGTTACAATCAACTGCTTTAAAGAAGGTAGTGCTAGTCACCTTACCCTCAGTAAAGCAGAGATTCAGATCTAGAAACACTATTGATTTTCTCTTTATAGAGCTCGTGAACACCAAACCTCTATTGTTAGAGTTGAGATGTTCCACAAATAATTCAGCGGTAGATGGTTCACCCCTCCATATAAAGATGAGGTCATCTATGTATCTGCCATAGTATACCAGGTTCGCCCCATATGCTGAATCATAGATGTAATGTTGTTCAAAAGAACCCATGAATAGGTTCGCATAACTTGGGGCGAACCTGGTACCCATGGCCGTACCCTTTGTTTGGATATAAAATTCATCCTGAAAGACAAAATAATTATGTCTCAGGATGAAATCAATGAGCTCTAGAAGAAACTCTCTCTGGGTCTGTGGTAAATAGATGTCTTGCTCTATATATTCAGATACTGCCTGCAGGCCCAAGTCATGAGGAATGTTGGAATATAGGGCCTGAACATCGCCAGTCACCCAAATCATGTCAGGTGTAATACAATAGGAATCCAATTTTGTGAGGAGATCAGCTGAATCTCGAATGTAGGATTCCAAACCTAAAACATACTTCTGCAAGAAGTAATCCACGTATGATGACACATTATCCGTCAAATTACCAATCCCTGCTATTATAGGCCATCCCGGTGGACACAGACGGTACTTATGGACCTTTGGAAGGAGTAATAAAAGGCCTGATTGGGTTCAGTGGGGACCAAGTAATCTTTCTCTTTCTTCAAAAGTATGCCTTTATCGAAAGCTGATGCTATAATTTCTTTCAATAAAGATTTGAATCCCATAGTCGGATCTGAGCTCAGTTTCTTATAATAGGCAGTGTCATGTAAGATTTTTCTGGCTTCCAATAAATAATCGGCTAAATCCTGGAGGACCACTCCTCCGCCTTTATCGGCCTGTCTTATTACCAAAGATTTATTGTTTTTTAGATTGATCAGTGCTCGTTTTTCATTGGGGAACAAATTATCCTTGTTTAAAATCTTTTTTGGTAATCTCTCAAAGTCATCACTTACTAGTTGTCTAAATATCTCGATATGTGCATTGTTGCTGAGCTGTGGCATGAAGCTAGATTTGTTTTTGAAGGGTGTGTGTATATAACCATCACATAAATGGTCTAACAATGAATCTGGGTCGTATGTGGGGATTACTTCATGTTTAAGTCTATCATCCATAGAGTTGGTAAGAATAGGCCTCATCATATTATTTTTCATAGTTTTTTCAGCAAAATATTTTTGCATAGACAACTTCTGCGTGAATTGGTTTAGATCGACAAAAAGTGAAAAAGTGTTATGTTTATTAGTAGGGCAATATGAGAGGCCTTTACCCAGAACCCGAAACTCATCTTTTGTCAAATTATGTGAGGACAGATTAAAAATACCTTTTTTCAAGGTCTGTAATCGTGCCTCTTTGATGGCTGTACCTCTTCCTCTGCACCCTCGTTTCCGTGAGGTCTTTTGCCTTTTTGTGGAGAGGTGAGTGAAATTACGGGTTCTAGGTAGCTGGAAATTGTTTTTTGTTTCCACGATGGTTGCCTGGGGCCTGACTGTAAAAAATGAGCAGAGTTATTGGAGGATGAACCTGCCTGATTGATATCATCATAATGGGGATCCGGGTTAGAATTAGAGTGGCGAGTTGTTTCAACCCTATATTGGTCATTACCTGTGCTTATTTGTGGTCTGTTATTAAGAAACCGGCGGCCATTCTCATTGTTGGCCGTTGGTCTAACAGGAGTGTATTGACCATAGAAGAGGGTACTTCTCTATAGGACCCTGTGTCATGACTCCTAGGGAAATGACCTCTAGGTTTATCAAAATTGCTAGAGGAATGGTATTCAACATTTCAGACGTGATGATAACTTGTAGGCCCATTTGACCTAAAATTCCTAGAGTCATGGTTTGAAGTATGGGGCCTAGAATGATGGTCGTCATAAAAATGACTTCTAGCCCCTGAGTAATCATTGTAATTTTGTCTATTCGATGGGTAAATCCGATTAGGAAATTCCCTTTTATCATGTTGGAAAAAATGTCTGGGGGAGTGTTGATAATAATTATTTCTTCTATCGTTACCCTCGTGATATCTAGGAGAATAGAGTCTAGAATCATTATAGAAATTACCACTATTCTCCCCATAGTGATATGAATTTTGGGCAGGAGGCCTATAGTTATTTCTATTTTGGTTAGGTGCAGTGTTCTTATTTTTATTTTTATTTTTCGAGTAATTTACTACTGTCCAGTCAGGGTCAGTATTACTACAGTCCCCTGTTAAGGGAGTTTTAGGGTAATCTACACTTTGTTGAATGTCCAAATTAGTACCCATCTGTGGATATGTTAGGTCAGATTTCTCATCCTTATTTTTATTATAAGTGTATATTTGGCCTTTCTGATAATCCTCATCATCTCTCAACAGTTTTCTATTTTTGATGGCCATTAGTTCTTTTTGGAAACATTCTGTTTTTTCTAAAACCATGGAATTCAATTCATCATACAATGTAGAATTTTTAAATTTCTCCAGGCTATTTTGAATGGAATTTATTTCTTTGGATGCATGTTCAACCAAAGTCTTTCTATGGGATATAAGGATATTAATGAATGTAGTAGAACAGACATGCATGGCTTCTTCCCATTTAGTATTGAGAGCCATATTGTCTTTAAATGATCAATTTTTATGCAATCTGAGCCCACGTGGTATTTGTTTCTTATCTATATATTTCTGCAGCATCTCAGCATCCAACCAATGTCTGCATTCGACATTGATTGAATCTTCTAATTTAGCAAATAATGCATGTATAGATAAATTCTCTATGTTGTTTTCAACATTTGTTGTGGGACAAGTAGACTCTATGTGTGAGACTAACATAAGCCTCTTGTTTATCCTTTCACTTACAGATAACATTATTGTAATGTATCCACAGTAAATAAATTAATTATAAACGTATGAATCTGTTAAGGAATATATCAACGGTATGTATCAATTGTGTAGATATAAATCTAAATATAAATCTATTAAAGAGATTAATAGTGGACAAGCTTTAGTGTTTAGGCCTAGATTAAATAGGCAAAAAAAAGAAGCGGAAAATATATATATATGTTAAGCAATTCGAAAGAGTCTATACATCTGTAAGAGTGCAAAACTAATCGATATAAATGTGCAGTAAATAACACCTTGATAATATGTGCAAAAATAATATGTGCAAAAATAACATACAAATAAGTGTCTAAATGATTAGGGATAACATACCATTAAAAGGTCAACCTTAATGTACAGCAAGTAACATATGTATGATATATCTTATTGCATATAAGTATTGTAAAAATACTGTAAAAATACAAAATAAAACAAAACAAAATAAAATAAAATAAAACAAGAAGGGGTCCGACTCTCAAAACAATGTTAGCTCCGAGTAAGATTGTCAAACATAGACAGTCTTCTCTTGGTGTTAACAGTAACAATTCGCGACATGGGTCATTTAAATGCAGACGAGGCCGCTGCAAGATGTGCAATTTTATTGGTGATCAGAGGAGGACTTTTAGTTCTAGTGTCACCAATAAGTCTTATACTATAATTGGCCATGCCTCTTGCGCTTCCACTTACGTGGTATATCTACTCACCTGTGTCTGTGGGGCCCAATATGTTGGGCGTACCTGTAGACATCTCAGTACTAGATGGTCTGAACACTATCGGAATATGAAGAATAACTTCAGACTCCATAGTGTTTCAAGACATTGTAATGATGTACACAAGGGAGACCTCAACTGCTACTCTGTGGTTCCTATTGAATTTGTTCCCAAATCCCATTTATATAATCGATTCTTTAGGCTCAGACAGAGGGAGACCTATTGGATCCATTTGCTGAAAAGCATGCATCCAGACGGTCTCAATTTATGCGTTGATCTGGTGGCCTTCTCTTAGAGGCTGGATCCTGATGTCCCTCTGCCTGAGCCTGTTTTACCTTGCTCTTGTCTAATTGTCCGCATTATGATAGAATTATCTGCCTGATTTTGTTTAACATTAATATTCTGATCTCAACATAAGATGATCTTCATCCCAATACACATTGACACTCATCTGTCATAATATATATTCTATTTATTATGTGCTGTCCTCATCCACAGTTTTTAAATGTCTAACCTTATCATTCATTTTAAAGTTATGTAGTGTGGCTGAGGATCATTTATGAAATATCACTTTCTCAAATATATAGTCACATTTTATATACTATATTGGTTTAGACCACTATAGCTCATCGCCAATGATTTTGTATTGGCAATGTTATCAGGCATTCATTATTTCATGGGTATATAATCGTTCGCTATGTGCGTTCAATTTAGCTGGTGCTGGATCTGCATGCTTCATTTTTTCTTCGCCTCTATATATATAGTAGCCACTAACATCATTATTTTGCCAATTTGATTTACGATTGTTTACATGAGGAATGCAGATGCAGACTAGCTTGCGATCTGTTCATAAGGTTCTAGCCATATTTGTATATGCTTAGTTTATATTATGAATTGCTTATGACTTTCATTCACAATCCTAATACGTAGCTAAGAATCTTTTACCCTATATAGTTTTATTTACTGTTTTAGGCACTTCACTAAATTTAAGGCTTTGATTATACAAATTATATATGAACTGTATGTGATCGTGGACTTTGTTCTGATGTTATAGCTATTTTAAACTGTTTTAATCATTTTATATGTATGTATATTACAGTCGGTACCGTTTCCACATTCGTCATCTCTCACTCATTATTGAGTAGGTGCTATTTTCACTACAGATGTCAATCCTAACTTACGATTGGCCTCATGAAGGGTGTGGACGCAGACCGGTCTGTGATTGGACAATTCTTATGTTAAATAGAGCGGGGTTATCAAATGTAATATCAGCCTGATGAAACGACCGGATGGTCGAGAAACGCGTTGCTGTTTCCATTCTACTTTTTACTTATGTTTTAACAGTGATTTTAAATAAATCTGTTTCTACGATATCCCCGCTTTTTCGTTTATTGCTTCATGGTTTGTCCGGCTACCTGCCTCTCAAACTAGGAGCTCACAGTGATTGGTTGTATTACGGACAATCTGTTTCCCTTGACGCTCCTACTATCTTGTTTCTACGATATCACCGCTTTTTCGTTTATTGCTTCATGGTTTGTCCGGCTACCTGCCTCTCAAACTAGGAGCTCACAGTGATTGGTTGTATTACGGACAATCTGTTTCCCTTGACGCTCCTACTATCTGTAGCTGAGGATTGGTCTCTGGAGTTCCGGTTACTTATCCCTATTGGTCTGTCTGGCGGGCGACTAAGGTTCCGTCCTGCTCAGTGAGGCATACGTTTATGCCACAATCCTTGTGAGTACCCTGACACTCAGTGTGTGCTATCTCCTGTATCTTTGATGCTGCACAACGATACTGTCCCATAAGGCGCCTCTCTTTTCTCTGCTCCTACAGATTTATATTACCACTTCTCTCCAAGAGTGCTGCCGTCTACATTGGTTGCTGGATGATCCAGGAACTCTGCCTTCTTTGAGACTGTGTTTGAGCCGCGTCTCGGCCATCAGCTGTGCGCACCTCCATAGGATTTTTCCTTCACTTTCTTCACTGATCCAGTTTGTCAAGCCCAGGCTGGGAGGTTTGCTGCATATCCCTTTGATTAAGACTTTCTTGTTTTATTTTATTTTGTTTTGTTTTATTTTTTATTTTTACAGTATTTTTACAATACTTATATGCAATAAGATATATCATACATATGTTACTTGCTGTACATTAAGGTTGAACTTCTAATGGTATGTTATCCCTAATCATTTAGACACTTATTTGTATGTTATTTTTGCACATATTATTTTTGCACATATTATCAAGGGGTTATTTACTGCACATTTACATCGATTAGTTTTGCACTCTTACAGATGTATAGACTCTTTCGAATTGCTTAACATATATATATATTTTCCGCTTCTTTTTTTTGCCTATTTAATCTAGGCCTAAACACTAAAGCTTGTCCACTATTAATCTCTTTAATAGATTTATATTTAGATTTATATCTACACAATTGATACATACCGTTGATATATTCCTTAACAGATTCATACGTTTATAATTAATTTATTTACTGTGGATACATTACAATAATGTTATCTGTAAGTGAAAGGATAAACAAGAGGCTTATGTTAGTCTCCCACATAGAGTCTACTTGTCCCACAACAAATGTTGAAAACAACATAGAGAATTTATCTATACATGCATTATTTGCTAAATTAGAAGATTCAATCAATGTCGAATGCAGACATTGGTTGGATGCTGAGATGCTGCAGAAATATATAGATAAGAAACAAATACCACGTGGGCTCAGATTGCATAAAAATTGTTCATTTAAAGACAATATGGCTCTCAATACTAAATGGGAAGAAGCCATGCATGTCTGTTCTACTACATTCATTAGTATCCTTATATCCCATAGAAAGACTTTGGTTGAACATGCATCCAAAGAAATAAATTCCATTCAAAATAGCCTGGAGAAATTTAAAAATTCTACATTGTATGATGAATTGAATTCCATGGTTTTAGAATAAACAGAATGTTTCCAAAAAGAACTAATGGCCATCAAAAATAGAAAACTGTTGAGAGATGATGAGGATTATCAGAAAGGCCAAATATACACTTATAATAAAAATAAGGATGAGAAATCTGACCTAACATATCCACAGATGGGTACTAATTTGGACATTCAACAAAGTGTAGATTACCCTAAAACTCCCTTAACAGGGGACTGTAGTAATACTGACCCTGACTGGACAGTAGTAAATTACTCGAAAAATAAAAATAAAAATAAAAATAAGAACACTGCACCTAACCAAAATAGAAATAACTATAGGCCTCCTGCCCAAAATTCATATCACTATGGGGAGAATAGTTGTAATTTCTATAATTATTCTAGACACTATTCTCCTAGATATCACGAGGGTAACGATAGAAGAAATAATTATTATCAACACTCCCCCAGACATTTTTTCCAACATGATAAAAGGGAATTTCCTAATCGGATTTACCCATCGAATAGACAAAATTACAATGATTACTCAGGGGCTAGAAGTCATTTTTATGACGACCATCATTCTAGGCCCCATACTTCAAACCATGACTCTAGGAATTTTAGGTCAAATAGGCCTACAAGTTATCATCACGTCCGAAATGTTGAATACCATTCCTCTAGCAATTTTGATAAACCTAGAGGTCATTTCCCTAGGAGTCATGACACAGGGTCCTATAGAGAAGTATCCTCTTCTAATGGTCAATACACTCCTTTTAGACCAACGGCCAACAATGAGAATGGCTGCCGGTTTCTTAATAACAGACCACAAATAAGCACAGGTAATGACCAATATAGGGTTGAAACAACTCGCCACTCTAATTCTAACCCGGAATCCCCATTATGATGATATCAATCAGGCAGGTTCATCCTCCAATAACTCTGCTCATTTTTTACAGTCAGGCCCCAGGCAACCATCGTGGAAACAAAAAACAATTTCCAGTTACCTAGAACCCGTAATTTCACTCACCGCTCCACAAAAAGGCAAAAGACCTCACGGAAACGAGGGTGCAGAGGAAGAGGTACAGCCATCAAAGAGGCACAATTACAGACCTTAAAAAAAGTTATTTTTAATCTGTCCTCACATAATTTGACAAAAGATGAGATTCGGGTTCTGGGTAAAGGCCTCTCATATTGCCCTACTAATAAACATAACACTTTTTCACTTTTTCTCGATCTAAACCAATTCACGCAGAAGTTGTCTATGCAAAAATATTTTGCTGAAAAAACTATGAAAAATAATATGATGAGGCCTATTCTTACCAACTCTATGGATGATAGACTTAAACATGAAGTAATCCCCACATACGACCCAGATTCATTGTTAGACCATTTATGTGATGGTTATATACACACACCCTTCAAAAACAAATCTAGCTTCATGCCACAGCTCAGCAACAATGCACATATCGAGATATTTAGACAACTAGTAAGTGATGACTTTGAGAGATTACCAAAAAAGATTTTAAATAAGGATAATATGTTCCCCAATGAAAAACGAGCACTGATCAATCTAAAAAACAATAAATCTTTGGTAATAAGACAGGCCGATAAAGGCAGAGGAGTGGTCCTCCAGGATTTAGCCGATTATTTATTGGAAGCCAGAAAAATCTTACATGACACTGCCTATTATAAGAAACTGAGCTCAGATCCGACTATGGGATTCAAATCTTTATTGAAAGAAATTATAGCATCAGCTTTCGATAAAGGCATACTTTTGAAGAAAGAGAAAGATTACTTGGTCCCCACTGAACCCAATCAGGCCTTTTATTACCACCTTCCAAAGGTCCATAAGAACCGTCTGTGTCCACCGGGACGGCCTATAATAGCAGGGATTGGTAATTTGACGGATAATGTGTCATCATACGTGGATTACTTCTTGCAGAAGTATGTTTTAGGTTTGGAATCCTACATTTGAGATTCAGCTGATCTCCTCACAAAATTGGATTCCTATTGTATTACACCTGACATGATTTGGGTGACTTGCGATGTTCAGGCCCTATATTCCAACATTCCTCATGACTTGGGCCTGCAGGCAGTATCTGAATATCTAGAGCAAGACATCTATTTACCACAGACCCAGAGAGAGTTTCTTCTAGAGCTCATTGATTTCATCCTGAGACATAATTATTTTGTCTTTCAGGATGAATTTTATATCCAAACAAAGGGTACGGCCATGGGTACCAGGTTTGCCCCAAGTTATGCGAACCTATTCATGGGTTCTTTTGAACAACATTACATCTATGATTCAGCATATGGGGCGAACCTGGTATACTATGGCAGATACATAGATGACCTCATCTTTATATGGAGGGGTGAACCATCTACCGCTGAATTGTTTGTGGAACATCTCAACTCTAACAATAGAGGTTTGGTGTTCACGAGCTCTATAGAGAGAAAATCAATAGTGTTTCTAGATCTGAATCTCTGCTTTACTGAGGGTAAGGTGACTAGCACTACCTTCTTTAAAGCAGTTGATTGTAACAGCTACCTTGACTTCAAGAGTTGTCACCATCACCCTTGGAAATTAAATGTCCCTTATGGTCAGTTCAAAAGGGTACGCCGTAATTGTAGCTCCGTGGCCGATTATGAATCCTAGAATCTTACTCTCAAGGAACAATTTAGGGAAAAACATTACCCTAATGCTATTATAGAAAATGGCTTTTTGAGGGCTTTAAATGATGATAGGGACAAATACTTCACTGGTTCTAATGCACAACTGGGACCCACAATTAATAGTGATTTTCATAGAGACCCTTTGTTTATTACTCAGTTCAACTGCAATCACAACTTAATTAGAGAGATTGTCACTAGACATTGGAAAATTTTACTTAAGGATCCTATTTTGAAAAAAACTTTGGATGATACACCCAGAGTAGTGTACAGAAGGGCTCCGACTCTCAAAACAATGTTGGCTCCGAGTAAGATTGTCAAACATAGACAGTCTTCTCTTGGTGTTAACAGTATCAATTCGCGACATGGGTCATTTAAATGCAGACGAGCCCGCTGCAAGATGTGCAATTTTATTGGTGATCAGAGGAGGACTTTTAGTTCAAGTGTCACCAATAAGTCTTATACTATAATTGGCCATGCCTCTTGCGCTTCCACTTACGTGGTATATCTACTCACCTGTGTCTGTGGGGCCCAATATGTTGGGCGTACCTGTAGACATCTCAGTACTAGATGGTCTGAACACTATCAGAATATGAAGAATAACTTCAGACTCCATAGTGTTTCAAGACATTGTAATGATGTACACAAGGGAGACCTCAAATGCTACTCTGTGGTTCCTATTGAATTTGTTCCCAAATCCCATTTATATAATCGATTCTTTAGGCTCAGACAAAGGGAGACCTATTGGATCCATTTGCTGAAAAGCATGCATCCAGACGGTCTCAATTTATGCGTTGATCTGGCGGCCTTCTCTTAGAGGCTGGATCCTGATGTCCCTCTGCCTGAGCCTGTTTTACCTTGCTCTTGTCTAATTGTCTGCATTATGATAGAATTATCTGCCTGATTTTGTTTAACATTAATATTCTGATCTCAACATAAGATGATCTTCATCCCAATACACATTGACACTCATCTGTCATAATATATATTCTATTTATTATGTGCTGTCATCATCCACAGTTTTTAAATGTCTAACCTTATCATTCATTTTAAAGTTATGTAGTGTGGCTGAGGATCATTTATGAAATATCACTTTCTCAAATATATAGTCACATTTTATATACTATATTGGTTTAGACCACTATAGCTCATCGCCAATGATTTTTGTATTGGCAATGTTATCAGGCATTCATTATTTCATGGGTATATAATCGTTCGCTATGTGCGTTCAATTTAGCTGGTGCTGGATCTGCATGCTTCATTTTTTCTTCGCCTCTATATATATATAGTAGCCACTAACATCATTATTTTGCCAATTTGATTTACGATTGTTTACATGAGGAATGCAGATGCAGACTAGGTTGTGATCTGTTCATAAGGTTCTAGCCATATTTGTATATGCTTAGTTTATATTATGAATTGCTTATGACTTTCATTCACAATGCTAATACGTAGCTAAGAATCTTTTACTCTATATAGTTTTATTTACTGTTTTAGGCACTTCACTAAATTTAAGGCTTTGATTATACAAATTATATATGAACTGTATGTGATCGTGGACTTTGTTCTGATGTTATAGCTATTTTAAACTGTTTTAATCATTTTATATGTATGTATATTACAGTCGGTACCGGTTCCACATTCGTCATCTCTCACTCATTATTGAGTAGGTGCTATTTTCACTACAGATGTCAATCCTAACTTACGATTGGCCTCATGAAGGGTGTGGACGCAGACCGGTCTGTGATTGGGCAATTCTTATGTTAAATAGAGCGGGGTTATCAAATGTAATATCAGCCTGATGAAACGACCGGAAGGTCGAGAAACGCGTTGCTGTTTCGATTCTACTTTTTACTTATGTTTTAACAGTGATTTTAAATAAATCTGTTTCTACGATATCCCCGCTTTTTCGTTTATAGCTTCATGGTTTGTCCGGCTACCTGCCTCTCAAACTAGGAGCTCACAGTGATTGGTTGTATTACGGACAATCTGTTTCCCTTGACGCTCCTACTATCTGTAGCTGAGGATTGGTCTCTGGAGTTCCGGTTACTTATCCCTATTGGTCTGTCTGGCGGGCGACTAAGGTTCCGTCCTGCTCAGTGAGGCATACGTTTATGCCACAATCCTTGTGAGTACCCTGACACTCAGTGTGTGCTATCTCCTGTATCTTTGATGCTGCACAACGATACTGTCCCATAAGGCGCCTCTCTTTTCTCTGCTCCTACAGATTTATAATTTTAATTTTGACTTTCCTATCCCCTTAAATACACATCTGTTTCAATCAACTTATTATGGCAAATATAATAATAATATCTATTTACCTTATAAATTGAAACCCACAATACGACATGCTCTAAGTTCAAATTGCTAATAATTCCACATACTCACACAAAATGTTCTGTTTTATTAATTTGATTTGTTCTTTTTCTTTTCTTTAACATTTATCAAATTTGGAGGTTATTTTTGAGCTAGGACATAACTAGAGGAAAAAAATATATAGTATAAGAAAATGTTATTCTTAAAGGCACAGTCAAGTATAATTTAAACTTTCATTATTCAGATAGGACTTTTAATTTTAATCAACTTTCCAATTTACTTTTATCATCAAATTTGCTTTGTTCTCTTGGTATTCTCAGTTTAAACTAAACCTAGGTAGGCTCATATGCTAATTTCTAAGCCTTTTGAGGGCTGCCTCTTATCACATGCTTTTTAAATCTCTTTTCAACACAAAGAGACAGAAAGTACACGTGGGCCATATAGATAACACTGTGTTCAGGCACAGGGGGTTATTTAAGATCTAGCACAAAACAATGCTAAATTTAAGACAATAGATAATAAACAGTCACAGTCATGTGATCAGGGGGCTGGAAGAAGGTTCCTAGATACAAGGTAATCACAGAGGTAAAAAGTACATTAATATAACTGTGTTGGTTATGCAAAACTGGGGAATGGGTAATAAAGGGATTATCTATCTTTTAAAACAATAACAATTCTATGGTAGACTGTCCCTTTAATTAGTTTTTTTTTTAGACTATTCTATTCATGATTAATTAAATCATACCTAGAGTTCAAACCATTGGGTATATTAGTTTTGAATCTGAATATCCAAAATATCTATTGTTTACTTAAGATTTTTCTCTGTATTACCACCTCTTTAAGTTGTAAGAAAAATTTCAATTCCATTACATTTAAAAGTGTCAACTTTTTATTGTGGTGTCATATAAAATACTATTTTTAATTACCTCACACAGATCTTCTCTGCTTCCTTCTGCGAACGCTCCCGTTCAACACTGCATAGTCACATGATGACCACTCTGCTTGAAGACAGAGCAGTGAAGTTCTATTACAACATGAGCGCAGAATCATGGAGAAAAACATGGTGGTGTGCGCTCCCGAGGGCTATATGTAGAGCCATTCATAGTGGCAAAGAACAAAAAATATAAAGGAATTTTTGAACAATAGAAAGTTTAAATTACCTTCATTGGTTTAAGCATCCTAATGTTTTAAATAAGTAATTGTCAATCTGTGGATTTTATTTTTAAGGTTTTATGTCCCTTTAAGGGAGTAATAGGATTATTAAAGTGCCATAAAACATATTGAGATCTGTGCATATCCTAAAAGGGCTAATTAAGTAAAAATAGTTTGCATAAAAAAATGTTTAATTATTTAAGAATATTTTTTAAGAATAAGCACAATTAGTTATATAACCATGCTGTCTGGAGTAGTCTGATCCACCCCCCTTATCAGTGTTTAGCATTAGAAACACAGGCATTGTATTTCAACTGAGTTCACAGCAGCTTATTTGCTTCTAGACATGCTCCAGCAGATAATGAGTGTTAAAGTCTGCATTCTACCAAATCAAAGGTGGATATAGATACAGCCATAGAAGGAATTAGAGCTGTACAATTCAGAAACTTAAAAAAAGGGTTAATGGTGAGGCACTGCAGTATAAATTTGCAGGTAAAGTAATTAAAGTACATATTCTTATATTTTGTCTCTATTCCAACTTGTTTTATGTCCCTTTAATCAATTCTGTGAACATTTAAGTTTGCTTTATACTTGGGTGTATGTGTATGTTTAGGGTGATATGATTGCACACCCTTACTAAAATACACCTATATTTAAATAGTTACCCTCTCCCTTTGTCATGTCATATTGCAATTTATATTTAACTTTCAAGGATTATTCCAGTAGCTATACAATTTCTACAAATGATTTACCCACACTATGACAAATATTTATATAATTGCTAATTAGGGCTATGACCCATTATGACTATATTAATAAGTATACTCGTGAAATTTCACTGTCTAATTTCCTATGATGTGATTGTGCGGTGTAAAGCTTGGCATGATGCCAAATAAGCTATTTTACATTTTGAAATAAAAACTGTATTTTATATTGTTTCCTTTCTTTTTGTGTCTTGATAAAATATATATAGCACTTTGTGCATTCTTACACTGTGGTCTCCCTTTGTCTCTTTGTTATTTCATGTAACTTAATTAAGCTAAGTAATTATTTGTTGTCCATAGTGTATCTCTGGTTATAATTAACCATAGCTATACTTTATAATTTAACCTTTTCATTCCCTATTGATTATATATATATATATATATATATATATATATATATATATATATATATATATATGTGTGTGTGTGTGTTTGTGTGTGTGTGTGCATTCAGCCCTTTGAAGTTAAGTAGATAAAAAAAACATATTCAATATTCATATTTAAAGGGACATTAAACCCAAACATTTTCTTTCATGATTCAGACAGAGAATACAATTTCAACCAACATTCCAATTTACTTCTATTATCTAATAAGCTTTATTCTTTAGATATCCTTGGTTAAAGAAATAGCAATGCACATGGGTTAGCCAATCACATGAGGTATCTATGTGTAGCCACCAATCAGAAGCTACTGAGCCTATCTAGATATGCATTTTAGGAAAGAATATCAAGAGAATATAGCACATTAGATAATAGAAGTCAATTAGAAAGTTGTTTAAAATTGTATTCTCTATTTGAATCATGAAATAAAAAAATTAGGTTTAATGTCCCTTTAATAAAGTGTTATACTGTGTATTTACTGTAAATATTTCACTTTCCAATGTTCTGCACATAGCAGAATATGTTCTAAGTATTTATAAATAGATATTCCTAAATATATCTGTATATATCTATACCTATATATAATCATTTATATACATTGGTATAGATATATTGTTACAAACTGCTATTTGTAACTGGCCCTTTAAATGGGAAATTGCCCTGCTTCCCTAGATTTTGGAGAAGCCTATTTGCCAGCCTCCTTCCTCATGACTATGGCCCCTGGAAGATTGTGCCCCTGAAAACCTATTAACTTTTATTGGGTGTGTATGGCCCTTTAAGAACCGTCTGGGGACATATTGTGACTTTGGTGAACAATGCCCCTTTAAGACTATGTCCCCAGACCTGTAAAATAACTTGTCCCTGGCTTCTCCCACTTGGTTCAGTAAATAGGGCTTACTGAGCCAAGTACCACACAGGCAGAGTGTTCCACAGAAAGGGAGCACTGTTACAAAAGCATTCGTTTTCATTGTGTGCCATTAAGTGCTATGTGACAGACCCTTCGGTCAGAACTAAAGAGTTAAATTTTGTTCAGCTTCAAGAAGCTTTCTAAATGCAAGTTTGCTGGGATCAGCTCTAATTAAGTTTAGGGATAAACATTCCCATTGTCTAATCAGACTGCTAGTTGATAAGGTGGACTGCATTGTTTTATTGTGTGTAAATTGTTATCTGCTGAAGAAATGTATATCAAATGTGTGATTGGGGATTTTATGCCTCCCCCTGAGAGTGTCCTGTTTGCATGTAACCTCAATAAAAACCAGGCTGTGTGTTCCAGCACATCAGACCTATTCTGACCCTCTAACTTGCAGATTTGACTCATGTTTGTAGGGGACAGCTATAATCACTACAGAGCCTGGTCGTAGGTCCAGGGCGCAGAGCAGATGGCGAGATACCAGCCCAGCAGCGGTGGTTCGTAGAGTCTGCATTACGTATGGTGGCTACGCAGTAGTTATAGTGTCTACGGTGCTGAAGATCCGTTGGTGAGCGCTAGGAGCATCCTTTTCTACGGTCCAACTTCCAGCCAGCCTGGAGGCAACCGTAACATATATATTTTACCAAAATACCATTCAACATTTGTAGAAATATGTATTTATGAATAAATAGAGCATATTCTTCTAATGTGAAGAACTATTCATATTTTCATGTCCGGTTAGCCGGTTAGGTTTCCCCCCACACTTTTTTTTACTCCATTGACTTCTATGGGGGAATAGGTTATTGCGCGTGCAATATTGTAAGTTCGGCTTTTTATGCACACGAGTAAAATCAGTTTACTTACAACTTGTAATACAAGCGCAACCCGATGCGCACAAAAAACTTACTTCAGACAACGCTTAAGCATTAGTGTTAAATAATGCTCCACCTATAATCTGTCCCTAAATCTTTATTACTTTACTTTGCTTAAGAAACTGAATACATCTTCTCTTTTTTCATATGTGTGTAATGCATCTGTAAATGATGTTGTTAGGATGTAAGTCATGTTTTGTCAGTTAATACATATTACAAAAATGCTTAATTGTTTGTTTAATTTTTTTTTTTTAAAAATCCCTTTTTTATTTTTTATTTTTTTCTGTGACTTTTTTCTTAGCCAAAGTTGTGACTTTTTTCCCCTGGATACTTGAAAACCATCCACTCCAGTCTCTTTGGGGGCAGTGGATTTTTTTTTTATATAGTTATAGGACCAATCAACACATTAGATTTGCATAATCAACAAATGCAAGATAACAAGACAATGCAATAGCACTTAGTCTGAACTTCAAATAAGTAGTAGATTTTTTTATAACAAATTTCAAAGTTATGTATATTTCCACTCCCCTTGTACCATGTGATAGCAATCAGCCAATCACAAATGCATATACGTATAGTCAGTAAATTCTTGCACATGCTCAGTAGGATCTGGTGACTCAAATATTGTAAATATAAAAGACTGTGCACATTGTTTTTATGGAAGTAAATTGGAAAGTTGTTTAAAATTACATGCTGTATCTGAATCATGAAAATTTAATTTAACCTGAGTGTCCAGGAAATGTAATCAAATTGAAGAGTGCATTGCAACATTTTTATATATGTATACAATGTATAATTAAAGGGATACTAAACCCAATTTTTTTATTTCATGATTCAGATAGAGCATCAGATTTTAAGCACCTTTCTAATTTACTCCTATTATCATTTTTTCTTTGTTCTCATGCTATCTTGATTTGAAAAAGCAGTACTGTAAGCTTTAGAGCCAGACCATTTTTTGTTCAGCACATGGGTAGCACTTGCTGATTTGTGGCTAAATGTAGCAAACCAATCAGCAGCTCTACCAAGGTGCTGAACTAAAAAATGGGCCGGCTCCTAACCTTTTATTACTGCTTTTTCAAATCAAGATACCAAGAGAACAAAGAAAAATTGATAATAGGAGTAAATTAGAAAGTTGCCTAAAATTGCATGCTCTATCTGAATCATGAAAGAAAAAAATGAGGGTTTAGTGTCCCTTTAAAGAGACATTGTACACTAGATTTTTATTTGCATAAATGTTTTGTAGATGATCCATTTATATAGCCCATCTGGTAGTGTATACTGTCCCTTTAAGCATTTTATGGGGAATTTCATTATGAGATTAAAGGGACACTAAAGTCAAAATTAAACTTTGAGGATTCAAATGAACTTGCAGTTTTAACATACTTTTTAATTTACTTCTATTACCAAGTTTATTTTGTTCACTTGGTATCCTTTGTTGAAAAACATATCTAGGTAGGCTCAGGAGCAGCGATGGAAGCTAGCTGTGATTGGCTGCTACACACATTTGTCTCTTATCATTGCCTCACCAGATGTTTTCATCTAGCTCAGTAGTGCAATACTTCTCTGGAGAGTATGTTTAACTCCTTTGCAGGTTAGTTATATGTCAGCAATTGTGCAATAATAAAATGCTCTAATTCATTAGTGCAATTTCCTTTAACACTTCTATGTCCCTTTAAAAGGATGAAAAGCTGTTAATAGAGACTTAAAAGTTAAAATGAAACTTTCATGGTTCAGTTTACTTCGGCCATATAGTTCTCCAGACATAGGCCGGCTCTAGAGCTTACGTTCCCTGCTTTTCAACAAAAGATACCAAGAGAATGAAGAAAAATTGATAATAGAAGGAAATTATGAATGTTGTTTATGGGGTTTCATATCCCTTTAATATATATCTTAAATGTTACTTTAAAGGGATATGAAACCTAAAAAAATGATTTTGTAATTCAGATAGATCATACTATCTGAATATACGTCTATTATCAAATTTGCTTCGTTCCCATGATATTCTGTGTTGAAGAGATACCTAGGTAGGCATCTGGACCACTGCATGGCAGGAAATGGTGCTGCCATATAGTGCTCTTGTAAATGGATAACATTTTTGAAAAACTGCTGCCATATAGTGATCCAGAAATCGTCCGGCTCCTAAGCATACTCCTCTGTTTTTCAACAAAAGATACCAAAAGAACAAATACAAATTAATTATAGAAGTAGATTAGAAAGTTGTTTAAAATCACACACTCTCTGTGAATCAAGAAACATTTTGGGTTTCATATCCCTTTCCAAAGCACATTTCATACATTTCATAAACTGGGGCACATCAAAAGGTTATATTAGGAGATGTGTTGAAAGTGATAATATAAGAATGCAGCACAGAGAATAACAGCTGAAACTATGGAAAGTTGGATATAACTCAACGTTCAGCTGTGTGTGGGTGTTAATTTCTTGTGAATGCTGAAATAGGAAAAAGAAACATTTATTTTGTCACACAGCTGGTAAAGTTAAATCATAAATTGACAGTTTAGTCACTGGTATTTTACTCACTGCTATACTGATAAGGCTAGGCTGAATGTATCAGCTTGTTCATACTAAAGGAAAAGGGAGTGTCAATGTTATGCCAAGCAGCGCATATTTTAAATAGATCACTGTTTAATGACAAATAGACTTGTGGTTTAGTGTTTTTAGTATATATCAAATACCAAGTAAAAAAAAAATGTGTGCAATCAGTGTATAGAATTTAAAGGGATATTGTACATTAGATTTTTCTTTGCATAAATGTTTTGTAGATGATCCATTTATATAGCCCATATGGGAGTGTTTTTGTAACAATATATAGTTTTGCTTATTTTTAAATAACATTGTGCTGATTTTCAGACTTCTAACCAAGCCCCAAAGTGTTATATGTATACTGATGTGTAACGGGTCTTTTTATATGCAGGGGAGGGGGCTCTGCTCTTCCTGCTTTTCCAGTCCCTTTCAGTGGGTGTCCCACCCTAACCTCATCAACAGTGCTAAAACGGGAGCATTATTTTTTAACATTGTGCTGATTTTCAGTCTTTTAACCTAGCCCCACAGTGTTAGATGTATACGCTCGTTTACAGACTACTGCTGGCTCCAGTTTGTCTTATCCAGGGATGGGGAACCTTGGCCGTACAGATGCTTCAGAACTACATTTCCCATGATGCTCAACTGGACTTCAGAGTGCCTAAGCATCATGGGTAATGTAGTTCTGAAACATCAGGAGTGCCAAGGTTCCCCATTCCTGGTCTAATCTCTCTTTTCCTATGCAGGGAAAGGGGGGTGGTATCTGCTCCCAGCCTCTATATAGATATAGGTTTTAATAGCCACTAACCAGGTGATCACTGTGGCAATAGTGGTCACTTTGGGTGAATAAATGCATATTGATTTGAATAGAGCACTGGTTTTCAAACCTATCCTTAGGCCTCCCCAACAGGCCAGATTTTCAGGATTAACTTGGGTGAGAGCAGTTAAAATACCCATGTTTACTATTATTTACCAATATTTCGCATGTGCTCCAGTTCAACTATCCTCAAAATAAGGCCTGTTAGAGAAGCCTGAGGAGGTTTGAATACCAGTGGAATAGAGGCTTGTGGGAGCTGTTATGTGCAGATCAAGGTTACTTATACCCAAAGGCCCTTATTTATATGAGGATAACCCCTTCTTCTTTTGAGTATACAGTTTAGAAAAACACACACTATTTCATACAACCTTATTTTTTCAAACTTTAATAAAAAATATGCATTTTTTACATTTTTTGTTATACAGTTCTCACGTTATGTTATATATAAAATAATGGTATATTTTGAATCTGCTCAGTCTGCTAAAAAACAAATATAATATGTGTGGGTTTCTCGTTGAAAAAGACCTACAGTACGGCTAAAATATCAGCAGAATCAGAAATTAAAAACAGCTTAGCACAGGGATGTGAAATGGCTCAGCAGTGAAAGAGTTAAATAGAGCTAAAAGTGAAAATTAAATGTTAATGGTTCAGATAGAGCATGTCATTTTAAGAGACCTTTGATTTTACTTTTATTATATTTATTTAATTCACTTTGTAGCCTTTGTTAGAAAGCAGACCTAGGTAGGCTTAAGTGCTGCAAATGTACTACTGGGATTTAGATTTGGTTTGTGGCCATGCAATATGTTCAACCCCAAAATACCTCCTCTAATCAAGGCGCACGGCAAACCTAGACAATCGGTTTGGCCTTCTTTGGGCCTTGTCAGTGAAGTGCAGCCATATTCCTCTTAGCACATTGGACAAGGAGTCCAGGTCTGGTTTACCCCATAACCCTTAGGGAGACTTCCCCAGGGTCATAATTCAAATGCATACAGAGTGAGAAGCGCTCTAACAGGAACAAACAACAGCTCAGTAGCTTGTTCTATGCCGAGTAACCGCCTAGGAGCAGCCTCTTTTAGCCCAATTGTGCTTTTCACAGAGGAGAACTTTCCTGAAGTATATCAGTCTGATACCTTCGCTGTCTTCCACCATCACTCAAGCTCTTACATCTTCAACCAATCCCTTGCTAAAAGGTTTATTCCCATCTTATTTCAAACATGAAAAGGTCACTCCCATACTCAAAAAACCCTCCCTTGACTCTAATTCTCATGCAAACTACTGCCCCATATCACTGCTTCTACTAACATCAAAAGTCCTGAAAAAAATAGTTTATGACCCCTAATCCACTTTTTGTCCTCCAACTTGACCCCCTGTAATCTGGTTTCTATCCCCGGCACTCAACTGAGACTGCCCTCACCAAGGTTACTGACAACCTTCTTTATGCTAAAAGCAATGGTCACTACTCTATACTTATCTTACTTGACCTCTCAGCTGCCTTTGACACCGTTGACCACCCCCTCCTCCTACAGACTTTCAGCTATCTTGGTCTATGTGACACGGCCCTCTCTGGGATCCACTCATCTTTTTAACACATCTATTTCTGTGTCATTTGCTGGCGACTCCTCCTCATCAATGCCTCTGTCGGCTGGAGTACCTCAAATGCTCTGTCCTGGGTCCTCTACTCTTCTCTATTTATACTTCTTCATTGGGTAAACTTATCAACAGCTATGGCTTCAAATGTCACCTCTATGCTGATGGCACTCAGATCTCTCCGACCCTGCTCTTTTGCTCTGTGTCCTTTCTCATGTCAGCGACTGCTTTTTTGGCATTTCTTCCTGGATGGCCTCTAACCACCTAAAATTACCATGTCAAAGACTGAGCTCCTTCTAATTCCCCCTCTAGCTCTACTCCGATTTCTGATTTTAATATCACTGTTGGCAGCATCACTATCTCCCCATCACCCCAAGTCCGCTGCCTCAGAGTTACACTTAAATCCAATCTGTCCTTCATCCTCCACATACAATTGCTTTCTTTATCCTGCCACAACCAACTACACCAGGGGTGTCCAAACTTTGCTCTCCAGAGGTTTTGGAACTACATTTCCGATGATGCTTAGCCAGCATTTTATCTAGCTGAGCATCATGGGAAATGTAGTTCCAAAACCTCTGGAGAGCAAAGTTTGGACACCCCTGAACTACACAATACAGGTGGCCCTTGGTTTACAACAGTTCAATTTGCACCGTTTCAGAATAACAACCTTTTTTCAGTCATGTGACTGCTATTGAAAAGCATTGAGAAGCAGTGCACTGATTAAAATAGCCAGTAGGCGGAGCTGTCTGCTTGTGTTGCAGCAAAGATATGCAAGCCAAGCAAGCTGAAATGAATCAGTTTAACCAGACCTGAGCTATCGAGCAGCTTGCAAAGGAACAAGATCTTCCTGTCTATAAATCAGTTCAAATTAGAATACATAGAAAGAACTGTTTGCAGAAAAATGCAAGTAAAGTCTGTGTTGTGTGATTATTTTATTAGGTTTATAATGCTGTTTAGCAAATGTTTTTGTTCATTTAACTTAGTTTAATTATATATTCTATGTTGTGTGATTATTTTATTAGGTTTATAATGCTGTTTAGCATGTAAAGTCTTCATTTCAAAGCTTTAAAAATAATGTATTAGGTGTTACTTATGACAATTTTGAGAGGGGCCTGGAACCTAACTCCCTCACTTCCCATTGACTTATATTATAAACTGGGTTTCAATGTACAACGGTTTTGATTTACAACCGTTCCTTCTGGAACCTAACGCCGGCGTAAACTGAGGGCTACCAAAATATGTCAGTTTCTGAGCACTGAAACCACTAAGCAACTAATCCACTCCCTTGTAATTTCCTTCATTACTGCAATAACCTACTAACTGTCCCTCGTCTCTTTCACCTCTACCCGCTTCAATCCATTCTAAATGCCTCTGCAAGGCTAATTCCCCTTTCCCGCTACTCTACTTCTGCTCCACCTCTCTGTAAGTCCCTTCACTGGCTCCCCTTTCACAGCAGAATTAAATAAAAAAATCTCACCCTGACCTACAAAGCCCTTACCAATGCTGCTCCACACTACCTGTCCTCACTCATCAACAAATATACTCCAGTCTACACCCTAAGCTTGAACAATGACCTCCTTGCTCCTAGCATCTTCTATCATCCCCTCTTCCCATGTTAGACTGCAGATCTTGTGCGGCACCAACCCACTGGAATGCACTTCTTCACTCTGTTTGAAACTATGTATAACATTGCTATAATCAATGTTGCAAACACTGCTTCCAGATGGGAGTTTATCTAGGATTACTCTTTAACAATGAGATACAAAGAGAACTAAGCAAAATGGTTGATTGAAATAAATTGGAATGTTGTTTAAAACGTCACGCTCTACTCAATCCATTTAAGATTAATTTTGACTTTACTGTCCCTTTAACACTCATTTGTATTTATTCCTTAAATTGATATAGCTGGTTTACACAATGATCACCATTTAATACAGAGGAACAAAATAAACACTAGCTGAATTTAAACTCATGTATCTTTAAACTAGAAAATGTGAAGCTGTCAGTATCAGAAGCATTAAGTATTGCCTGAAGTGTGTACAGGACGCTGATGTGATTAAGTTATTATGTATATATTAAGGATTACAGACACTAAAATACTACTTCTTAGAGTTTGATTGACAACTTGATTTGTTGATTACAATGTGTGATCTTCAGATTTAGACACATGAGTAAAAATAAACAATGGTAATAAGTAGTCCCTGGAACCTTGGGAAAGGTGCAATGTATTGCAATACACCAATCACAGTTGTAGCCAGTAATTTCTTCTTATATTATTTCTCAATTTGTGAATTTTTTTGCACAAATAAATCTTTCAGTATTCACTATGAATTTGTTTTATGGGTCCGGGTGATTTAAAGGGACAGTCTAGTCAAAATTAAACTTTCATGATTCAGATAGGACATGCAATTTTAAACAACTTTCCAATTGACTTTTATCATCAAATTTGCTTTGTTCTCTTGGTGGTATTGTTGAAAAGCTAAACCTAGCTAGGCTCAAACTGATTTTTAAACCGTTGAAAACCGCCTCTTAGCTCAGATCATTTTGAAAGTTTTTCACAGTTAGACAGTACTAGTTCATATGTGTCATATAGATAACATTGTGCTCACTCCCGTGTAGTTATTTAGGAGTCTACACTAATTGGCTAAGCTGCATGTCTCTCAAAAACACTGAGATAAGGGGGCACTCTGCAGAGGCTTAGATTCAAGGTAATCACAGAGATAAAAAGTATATTAATATAACTGTGTTGGTCAGGCAAAATTGGGGAATGGGCAATAAAGGGATTATCTATCTTTTTAAACAATAAAGATGTTGGTGTGGACTGTCCCTTTAAATGTCTTTGGGCTGGCGGAATTATTACCCTGAAAACAGGCTGTCTCGCTAAGGAGCACATACTACATTTTCATATGGGAAGGAGGTGCATACATTACAAAATTGCACAATCAAAATAGTAATTTTTAAACTCATGCATAACGAATAATTTAACCATTCACACAAAAAAACACAAGAAAAAAATATACTGTGAAGGTTCATCAAAATCGTAACAAAATTGTTTGCCAAAGATTGTATTTTATCAAAAACATAAAATATTTATGTAAATTACACAGGAATAAATCATATTAAATATGCACAACTTAAATTGTAATTTAAGTGCACTTAATGTGTAAAAATTAATACAAATTAATAATTAATACTAATTAATATTAATACTAATTAATACTAATACTAATTAATACTAATTAATACTAATACTAATTAATACTAATACTAATACTAATTAATACTAATTAAGTACAAAATACAAAGCGTAATTTTTTTTAATTGTAAAATGGGCTGAACATGTGTGTTACATGGGTGTGTATGATAATGTCTCTCAAATCCAAGCGTAATTATCTAAACATTTCCACCCTACAGATCTCACTGTTTTTCCCCGCAAATGAAAAGCTGTTGAGCTTTTATCAAAATATTTAAAACACAATACTCTGAATGGAAACCTATGCATGTGAAAATAACAGCTAATTTAAAGGGACACTGAACCCACATTTTTTCTTTCGTGATTCAGATAGAGCATGAAATTTTAAGCAACTTTCTAATTTACTCCTATTATCAAATTTTCTTCATTCTCTTGGTATCTTTATTTGAAATGTAAGAATGTAAGTTTAAATGCCGGCCCATTTTTGGTGAACAAGCTGGGTTGTCCTTGCTGATTGGTGGATAAATTCATCCACCAATAAAAAAATGCTGTCCAGAGTTTTGATAAAAAAAAAGCTTAGATGCCTTCTTTTTCAAATAAAGATAGCAAGAGAATGAAGAAAATGTGACAATAGGAGTAAATTAGAAAATTGCTTAAAATTGCAAGCTCTATCTGAATCACAAAAGAAAAAAATTGGGTTCAGTGTCCCTTTAAGGTACAGTGCATTGAAAACAGCGTATTTTGATTTGTATTAAGTGTTATATTATAGTTTAAACATACGCCGTTGTCTTCCTTTGTACTTCATCCTCCATTTTGAACTTTTACATAGCAGAGCAGTCTCTAGTATTTCTATGCATCTCACTACTCGCAGGGACAGCTCATTTTCTTTGATAATTGCACCTTCCTGCGAGGCTAAACATGGTTTTTTCACATTTTTGCTTGTGAACTTTTGATTATCGGGCCCATAGTCACACTATTAAGAATAAGGGTAGCTCACTAAGCTTAGATATTATAGTTTTTTTTTATATAAAAATACAATATTTTGGAGGGGAAAAAATTGAGGTTACAGCCTATCACACTGTGTGTGTGTTTTTTCTCTTTATTATGTTTGCTTTTTTTATTTTAATGGAATTAGTTGAAGGTGAGGGATAATGAACAATATCCTTGCTTTTTGGGAGTCAATATGATGTTCCATGACTTCAAGCAAGATAAAAACAAAAACAAAGTGACAGAGCTGGAACCATAGTTTCCTATAGGTGTAGAAGAGCTTGGGTGTGGTAATTACAGTGAGAGGTGGTTTCTTACAGAAATAAGGGGCCAGTTTGGAGAGACTTAGATACAAGGTAATCATAGAGGTAAAAAGTGTATTTATATAACTGTGTTGGTTGTGCAAAACTAGGGAATGGGTAATAAAGGGATTATCTATCTTTTTAAACAATAACAATTCTGGTGTAGACTGTCCCTTTAAGTGTCTAAACCACATAAGTCAGGCAAACTAAATATAGAAAAAAAAATAGTGATTAGCTAATGATTAAATTAGTACAATATTTGCTTTATAGCCAGAACAGTAGGTGCAACATTTAAAGGGACACGCAAGTCAAAATAAAATGTTCATGATTCAGGTAGAACATGCAATTTTAAACAACTTTCCAATTTACTTCCATTAAATTGATAGTAAAGTTCAAATTAAACTGTCATGATTCAGATAGGCCATATACATTTAAATAACTTTCTAATTTACTTTTATCATCAAATTTGCTTTGTTCTCTTGTTATTCTTAGTTGAAAGCTAAACATAGGTAGGCTCATATGCTAATTTCTAAGCCCTTGAAGGTCACCTCTGCATTTGACAGTTTGTCCACCACCAGAGGGCATTAGTTCATGTGTTTTATATAGATAACACTGTGCTCATGCACGTGAAGTTATTTAAGAGTCAGCACTAATTGCTTGAAATGCAAGTCTGTCAAAAGATCTGAGATAAGGAGGCAGTCAGCAGAAGCTTAGACACAAGGTAATTACAGAGGTAAAAATTATATTAATATAACTGGGGAATGGTAAATAAAGGGATGATCTATCTTTTTAAACAATAACATTTTTGGTGTTTACTATCCCTTTAACGAAAGTGCACAGTCTTGTTATATTCACACTTTTTTAGTCACCTGCTCTTACTGAGCATGTGCAAGAATTCATAGAATATACGTATATGCAATTGTGACTGCCTGATGGCTGTCACATGATGCAGGAGAAATGGAAATAGACATAACTTTGAAATTTGTCACAAAAAAATCTACTACTCATTTGAAGTTCAGGCTTAGTGCTATTGCATTGTCTTTCTATCATGTACTTGTTGATTATGCAAATCTACTGGTCCTTTAAATCAGATACATTTTAAGAAACAGTGTCAGAAATGTATGCTTTGTTTTTATCTATGTTTATAAACTTTTAAAATCAGAGATTTTTTTTTACAAGACAGGAAACTCATATTTAAATTTTCTTAATTGCACCTCATCCATTCTTTAAAGCATTGAAGGTCAATTTCCTAGCACATGGCCACATATCAATATTTTAGAAACTTTAAAGGGACATTATACACTAGATTTTTCTTTGCATAAACGTTTTCTAGATGATCCATTTATATAGCCCATCTGGGAGTATATTTGTAAAAAAATATATAGTTTTGCTTATTTTTAAATAACATTGTGCTGATTTTCAGACTTCTAACCAAGCCCCAAAATTTTAGATGTATACTGATGTTTACCGAGTCTTTTTATATGCAGGGGAGGGGAGTCTGCTCTTCCTGCTTTTCCAGTCCCTTTCAGTGGGTGTCCCACCCTAACCTCATCAACAGTGCTAAACCGGGAGCTTCCAAGTAAGATTTCAAAAAGGTTTTATACTGTATTTTTTATCACTATCTGTGCATATTCTTCTTTATAGTAGTGTCTATTACCGTACATGTAGTTATATGAAAATTGGTGTATACTGTCCCTTTAAGGGCTGCATGTATAGATATTGAACACACAAATAATATATTTCCTAAAAATAGTCACAGGGCCAGATTTAGGTAATGTTGCAGGGTACCCTCTAACTGCTTTTTTCCTCCTCATTTGAGTTTGCCACCAACCTAAAGTCCCTATATATATATATAAAATGTGTCATATATTGTTGGCTACTAAAATATGCACTTTGAAATAATAGAATAAAATGACTTCCCATTCCATTTTGTTGCAAATAATAAAATATCTTATTTCATGGGTATAAAAATGGGTATTTTTTTTTAAACAAAACTTCTGAATTATTTTGAAGTTTGAGTTAAATTTATTGCGAGCAACAACAAAAAAAAGCAAAAACATTACTAGTCCACTCAATGTTAAAGATTGGAAAAAGTAACATTTCTAAGTAAGTTATTTAGAAGATATAGGATTGGGTGCTTGTTGCAAGTGAATCTATTTTGAATTAGGGATCTAATTTTCAATGTGACATTTGATTTAACAAAATGACATCCAAAACAGAAATGTATTAGTGTTTATTTCTAATTAGTAGATACATAATACATACATATATAATTATTAACTGTACTGTATTGAAAGTTGATTGGAATCTAACAGTCACCCAGCAGAATAACCTCCGGTCACCCAGCTAGACTGAATGCAGAGACAGAAACAAAATAAATAAAAACAAGTAACGCGTTTCGCAGGACTGAGCAATGCGTTGCTTTTTTTATTTATTTTAATAAAGTAAGTTGTTGTACTTACTTCTTGCCTGTATACCATCTTTTCCTGCTATATACTTGATATTTGGTGTATGCTGGGATATCGTATCCTGAGTCACTGAAGTTTGAGCCACAGCGGAGGTCAGTCTGCTGGGTGACTGTTAGATTCCAGCCTGCTCTATTTGCCCCAAGAGGGGTGCTTCACCAAATGTGAGTGCAAATTTCTTATATACTATCTCACAAGAGTATATACAGTGCTAGGTCATGTGGCGCTTCTGTTCCTTTATATCCTCTACAGATTGCTGATTTTGGATCTCGGCATTAGATCCTACCACAAAAAGCTGCCTGGGCCTGGGAACTGTTTCTTATTGGGTTATATTTTTCACACCCTCCCCCTCTAACATATGGGACTTGAACATTTTTATTATATTCAGTAACCTGATAATTGCATTCTGGTTTTTGTGTTTAAGATTCATTGTATCATAGATTGTTATAATATTATTATCGACTAACCTATTTTTGCCCAAGGGCTCCCCCTATATAGTTTATTTAATCATTTTTTTTATAACAATGCATTTGAAATCTCATGTAAAAAACTACTTATTCAAATTTCTAGAAATTTTTTTTTTATACTTACAATAACATTCAAATAATCTTAAAAATAAATTAATGTTCATTAACATTAGAAAAATCTGATTTTTTGAACGAATGTTAAAATGTTGACTAAACATTCGAAATATCGTCATAAATGATCAAATTGGAAAAAATGTGTTTAATTTTTCAAATGTTGCAAAACATTCACCATTCCCCACCAGTGACTTGTCCCACGAGAACAAAAGCAAAGACATTTTATTTCTACAGAACAAAAAAAATCTAATACATCTCATAATGCCCTCTTTCATTGTAGCTAAGAAAAAAAAATATTTTGTATTACTTGCCATAACTCAGAGTGTATGTCATCTCAATAGCATGAAGGCATTTAGGCAAGTCACGTAGATGAGATATACTTACACAGCTAGACTGAATGCAGAAACAAAACATTTTGTAAGAACTGGTATTCCCAACCCTGTCACTTGCTACATAATAATTGCTTAGATTAGTGTAGGAACTCATTTACACACTGCCCTTATTAGCCACAGTAAAGGAAATTATTTGCTCAAAGGCTTTCCAAGAAATGTATAGCATCACAACTATAAAATACCAAACCTCTATTAATTCTTATAACACAATTTTAAATGTTTTTAGAACCTTGCATGCAGAGATTTTGCAATGTATTTGTTAAAGGGACAGTCTAGTCATTATTCAGATAGGGCATGCAATTTTAAACAACTTTCCAATTTACTTTTATCATCAATGTTGCTTTGTTTTCTTGGTATTCTTAGTTGAAAGCTAAACCTAGGAGGTTCAAATGCTAATTTCTTAGTCCTTGAAGGCCGCCTCTTGCTGAATGCATTTTTAAATTGGAGGGCGACATATATGTGACATATAGAAAAGATTGCGCTCATGTACGTGGAGTTACCTAAGAGTCTGCACTGATTGGCTAAAATGCAAGTTTGTCAAAAGAACTGAAATAAGGGGGCAGTTTGCAGAGGCTTAGATACAAGGTAATTACAGAGGTAAACAGTATATTAATATAGTTGTGTTGGTTATGGAAAACTGGGAAATGGGTTATAAAGGGATTATCTATCTTTTTAAACAATGAAAACTCTGTTGTAGACTTTCCCTCTAAAGGAACATGAAAGCGAACATCTTTCATGATTCAGATAGAGCAGGGGTCTCAAACTCAAATTACCTTGGGGCCACTGGCAAAGTTTTCTTCTCCCATGGGGGCCGCTTCCAAAACTTCGAACAAAATTAAACTTGTATATATATATATATATATATATATATATATATATATATATATATATATATATATATATATATATATATATATATATATATATATATATATATATGTACTCTGTTAAACAGATACCATCATTGATGGCTTTGTGTCATATGTATAATCATTACATACACACCCAGACCCACATACACAGACCCACACATACACAGCCCCCCCCACACACACCCAGACCCCCCACACACACAGACCCACACATATACACACACACACATACACAGACCCCCACACACACAGACCCAAACACACCCACACAAACACACACAGACCCCCCTCACACACAGAGACTTACACATACAGACCCAGACCCACACATACTCAGACCAACCCCAGGCCCCAACACACACACACAGACCTACACATACACAGACCCCCGCACACACATACACACACACCCACAGACACATACACACAGAAATACACACATTCCCACACAGACCCACACACCCAACAGACCCACATACACACACCCACACAGACCCACAGACACACCTACACATACACACACAGACCCACACAAACACACACAAACCCACACACACCTACACAAACTTACACATACACAGACCCCCCTGACACACACACACCCAGACTCACACATACACACACAGACCCACACCCACAGACCGACACACCCACACACAGACCCACACACATGCGCAGACCCACACATACACAGACCCCCTCAATCAACACACCCAGACACACACACACAGACCCACACACAGACTCACACATACACACATACACACACAGACCAACACATACACACACAGACTCCCCCCCCCCCCACACACACAAACCCCCCACACAAACAAGTTATGGCATGACACAGTATTTCTTTTTTTTTAATAATCAAAGCAAGCTACACTTTTTATACCTCAAAAAAACAAATATAAGTATAAGATCAAGGCAGCACCCACACACACACATAGACCCCACACACAGAGACCCCCGCACACACAGAGACCCCCACAGACAAGTTATGGTATGACAGTATTTTATTATTTTTTTAATAGTCAAAGTCAGCTACACTTTTTATACATAAAAAAGTAAAAGATCAAGGCAGCACCCCCACACACTGAGACCCCCACACATAGAGACCACCACAGGCAAGTTATGGCTTGACACAGTCTTTTTTTTTTTTTTTTTTTAATAATCAAAGCAAGCTACACTTTTTATACACAAAAAAAAGTATGTAAGTATAAGATCAAGGCGGCACCCACACACACACACAGAGCCCCCACACACAGAGACCCCCCACACACTCAGAGACCCCCACAGACAAGTTATGGCATGACACAGTATTTTTTTTTTTATATTATCAAAGCAAGCTACACTATTTACACACCAAAAAAAGTATAAGATCAAGGCAGCACCCCCACACAGAGACCCCCCCCACACACACACAGACCCCCACAGACAAGTTATGGCATGACACAGTCTTTTTTTTTTTAATAATCTAAGCAAGCTACACTTTTTATACACACACAAAATAATATATATATATACACACACACATACAGTATCTCACAAAAGTGAGTACACCCCTCACATTTTTTTTTTTTTTTTGGGTTTTAATATTTTTATTAAAGGTTTGATAAAAGGCATACATACAATACTAAATAGGGTAGCATGTTAACAGTAATGGAATACAGGCAGCATGTGACATAACATTATAATTGACAATATGTATTCCTAGATAAGGGAGAAAGTGAAAAGAACATACTATGCAGTTAGTATGCCACGTACACTAATCACCTCCATAATGATCAGGAAGGCCACTCTTGGACCTTCACACTAAATATAACAAACTAGTGGAGGTTGATACCAACAAAGGAGATCACTTTTGGATCTCGAATTAGAAACACACCGTGCTTTCTATCTTTACTATTATAACTGGCAACTGTTACACTCAAAGATATAGATAACTTTAAGACCAATTAGCTGGATTGTCAGATATATAACTTAAGACATAGCTGAGGGTATAATTACTAAACGTAGGAGATCAGAGTGGAAGCACTGCTAGACCAGATGGGGCTATGAATAAAATTCAACATATAGTACATAATGACTTTGTAAGTTACCTCTCCAACCCTCAGCACAGTCTACTATCCTAGTTTGTGTGATAAATATCATCTCACTGTCATATAATACATGCTTAAAATACTATATATGCATTTGTATCGAACAATCACTACGTACAGTAAATAATTAAAACAGCTTCAGTTCCTGACATACCTTACCTATCTTAGGCCTAGATTTGGAGTTCGGCGGTAAAAGGGCTGTTAACGCTCCGCGGGCTTTTTTCTGGCCGCACCATAAATTTAACTCTGGTATCGAGAGTTAAAACAAATGCTGCGTTAGGCTCCAAAAAAGGAGCGTAGAGCATTTTTACCGCAAAAGCAACTCTCGATACCAGAGTTGCTTACGGACGCGGCCGGCCTCAAAAACGTGCTCGTGCACGATTCTCCCATAGGAAACAATGGGACTGTTTGAGCTGAAAAAAAACCTAACACCTGCAAAAAAGCAGCGTTCAGCTCCTAACGCAGCCCCATTGATTCCTATGGGGAAACACGTCCTACGTCTGCACCTAACACCCTAACATGTACCCCGAGTCTAAACACCCCTAATCTTACACTTATTAACCCCTAATCTGCCGCCCCCGCTATCGCTGACCCCTGCATATTTTTTTTAACCCCTAATCTGCCGCTCCGTAAAACGCCGCCACCTACGTTATCCCTATGTACCCCTAATCTGCTGCCCCTAACACCGCCGACCCCCTATATTATATTTATTAACCCCTAATCTGCCCCCCTCAACGTCGCCGACACCTGCCTACACTTATTAACCCCTAATCTGCCGAGCGGACCTGAGCGCTACTATAATAAAGTTATTAACCCCTAATCCGCCTCACTAACCCGATCATAAATAGTATTAACCCCTAATCTGCCCTCCCTAACATCGCCGACACCTACCTTCAATTATTAACCCCTAAACTTCCGATCGGAGCTCACCGCTATTCTAATAAATGGATTAACCCCTAAAGCTAAGTCTAACCCTAACACTAACACCCCCCTAAGTTAAATATAATTTTTATCTAACGAAATTAATTAACTCTTATTAAATAAATTATTCCTATTTAAATCTAAATACTTACCTGTAAAATAAATCCTAATATAGCTACAATATAAATTATAATTATATTATAGCTATTTTAGGATTAATATTTATTTTACAGGCAACTTGGTAATTATTTTAACCAGGTACAATAGCTATTAAATAGTTATTAACTATTTAATAGTTACCTAGTTAAAATAATAACAAATTTACCTGTAAAATAAATCCTAACCTAAGTTATAATTAAACCTAACACTACCCTATCACTAAAATAATTAAATAAACTACCTACAATTACCTACAATTAACCTAACACTACACTATCAATAAATAAATTAAACACAATTGCTACAAATAAATACAATTAAATAAACTAGCTAAAGTACAAAAAATAAAAAAGAACTAAGTTACAGAAAATAAAAAAATATTTACAAACATAAGAAAAATATTACAACAATTTTAAACTAATTACACCTACTCTAAGCCCCCTAATAAAATAACAAAGCCCCCCAAAATAAAAAATTCCCTACCCTATTCTAAATTAAAAAAGTTACAAGCTCTTTTACCTTACCAGCCCTGAACAGGGCCCTTTGCGGGGCATGCCCCAAGAATTTCAGCTCTTTTGCCTGTAAAAGAATAAATACAATACCCCCCCCCCCCAACATTACAACCCACCACCCACATACCCCTAATCTAACCCAAACCCCCCTTAAATAAACCTAACACTAAGCCCCTGAAGATCTTCCTACCTTGTCTTCACCATCCAGGTATCACCGATCCGTCCTGGCTCCAAGATCTTCATCCAACCCAAGCGGGGGTTGGCGATCCATAATCCGGTCCAGAAGAGGCTCCAAAGTCTTCCTCCTATCCGGCAAGAAGAGGACATCCGGACCGGCAAACATCTTCTCCAAGCGGCATCTTCGATCTTCTTCCATCCGGTGCGGAGCGGGTCCATCTTGAAGCAGGCGACGCGGATCCATCCTCTTCTTCCGATGTCTCCCGACTAATGACGGTTCCTTTAAGGGACGTCATCCAAGATGGCGTCCCTCGAATTCCGATTGGCTGATAGGATTCTATCAGCCAATCGGAATTAAGGTAGGAATTTTCTGATTGGCTGATGGAATCAGCCAATCAGAATCAAGTTCAATCCGATTGGCCGATCCCATCAGCCAATCAGATTGAGCTCGCATTCTATTGGCTGATCGGAACAGCCAATAGAATGCGAGCTCAATCTGATTGGCTGATTGGATCAGCCAATCGGATTGAACTTGATTCTGATTGGCTGATTCCATCAGCCAATCAGAAAATTCCTACCTTAATTCCGATTGGCTGATAGAATCCTATCAGCCAATCGGAATTCGAGGGACGCCATCTTGGATGACGTCCCTTAAAGGAACCGTCATTAGTCGGGAGACATCGGAAGAAGAGGATGGATCCGCGTCGCCTGCTTCAAGATGGACCCGCTCCGCACCGGATGGAAGAAGATCGAAGATGCCGCTTGGAGAAGATGTTTGCCGGTCCGGATGTCCTCTTCTTGCCGGATAGGAGGAAGACTTTGGAGCCTCTTCTGGACCGGATTATGGATCGCCAACCCCCGCTTGGGTTGGATGAAGATCTTGGAGCCAGGACGGATCGGTGATACCTGGATGGTGAAGACAAGGTAGGAAGATCTTCAGGGGCTTAGTGTTAGGTTTATTTAAGGGGGGTTTGGGTTAGATTAGGGGTATGTGGGTGGTGGGTTGTAATGTTGGGGGGGGGGGGGTATTGTATTTATTCTTTTACAGGCAAAAGAGCTGAAATTCTTGGGGCATGCCCCGCAAAGGGCCCTGTTCAGGGCTGGTAAGGTAAAAGAGCTTGTAACTTTTTTAATTTAGAATAGGGTAGGGAATTTTTTATTTTGGGGGGCTTTGTTATTTTATTAGGGGGCTTAGAGTAGGTGTAATTAGTTTAAAATTGTTGTAATATTTTTCTTATGTTTGTAAATATTTTTTTATTTTCTGTAACTTAGTTCTTTTTTATTTTTTGTACTTTAGCTAGTTTATTTAATTGTATTTATTTGTAGCAATTGTGTTTAATTTATTTATTGATAGTGTAGTGTTAGGTTAATTGTAGGTAATTGTAGGTAGTTTATTTAATTATTTTAGTGATAGGGTAGTGTTAGGTTTAATTATAACTTAGGTTAGGATTTATTTTACAGGTAAATTTGTTATTATTTTAACTAGGTAACTATTAAATAGTTAATAACTATTTAATAGCTATTGTACCTGGTTAAAATAATTACAAAGTTGCCTGTAAAATAAATATTAATCCTAAAATAGCTATAATATAATTATAATTTATATTGTAGCTATATTAGGATTTATTTTACAGGTAAGTATTTAGATTTAAATAGGAATAATTTATTTAATAAGAGTTAATTAATTTCGTTAGATAAAAATTATATTTAACTTAGGGGGGTGTTAGTGTTAGGGTTAGACTTAGCTTTAGGGGTTAATCCATTTATTAGAATAGCGGTGAGCTCCGATCGGAAGTTTAGGGGTTAATAATTGAAGGTAGGTGTCGGCGATGTTAGGGAGGGCAGATTAGGGGTTAATACTATTTATGATCGGGTTAGTGAGGCGGATTAGGGGTTAATAACTTTATTATAGTAGCGCTCAGGTCCGCTCGGCAGATTAGGGGTTAATAAGTGTAGGCAGGTGTCGGCGACGTTGAGGGGGGCAGATTAGGGGTTAATAAATATAATATAGGGGTCGGCGGTGTTAGGGGCAGCAGATTAGGGGTACATAGGGATAACGTAGGTGGCGGCGATTTGCGGTCGGAAGATTAGGGGTTAATTATTGTAAGTAGCTGGCGGCGACGTTGTGGGGGGCAGGTTAGGGGTGAATAAATATAATACAGGGGTCGGCGGGGTTAGGGGCAGCAGATTAGGGGTACATAAGTATAACGTAGGTGGCGGTCGGCAGATTAGGGGTTAAAAATTTTAATCGAGTGGCGGCGGTGTGGGGGGAGCTCGGTTTAGGGGTACATAGGTAGTTTATGGGTGTTAGTGTACTTTAGGGTACAGTAGTTAAGAGCTTTATAAACCGGCGTTAGCCAGAAAGCTCTTAACTCCTGCTATTTTCAGGCGGCTGGAATCTTGTCGTTAGAGCTCTAACGCTCACTGCAGAAACGACTCTAAATACCAGCGTTAGAAAGATCCCATTGAAAAGATAGGCTACGCAAATGGCGTAGGGGGATCTGCGGTATGGAAAAGTCGCGGCTGAAAAGTGAGCGTTAGACCCTTTAATCACTGACTCCAAATACCAGCGGGCGCCCAAAACCAGCGTTAGGAGCCTCTAACGCTGGTTTTGACGGCTACCGCCGAACTCCAAATCTAGGCCTTAGACAATACAATCATGGCTGCAATACTGTCACATAGCATATGTTAGTTTATAACAATATGAGGGTAAAGACATTTAATCTGATATGAGGGGAGGAGATTACTATTCAACTTGTTAGCAACTATAGAACCATATTCAACCGCCCAATATAATCAATGCAGTCTCTGCTATAGGAGATGTAATAAACAACATCCACACAGTAAATAAAAAGTGTATAATATAGTTATCAAAATGTCCAGAAAGAGGGAAATTACACAGTTCTCTCACATCAAGCCATGCTGTCACTAAACACATTGCGCAGCAACTCTAACCCATGCCTGTCCTCCACAACTTTGCCACAAGCCTGGGGTATAGTCTATCATCGGGTATCTTGAAAATCGTGTCCCAGATTGCCATTGTTAGATTGGCATTACTGTAGACAATCTTCCTAAGTCTTTGGCATCGAGTGACATAAAGAGCAAGCTTTGAGTAGTGGGGTAGAAATCCCAGCAGTGAGAAAGTTAAAGGTATGTCCTTTGGCCGTTTAGGACGGAGAATCACAAAAGCCTTAAAAACAGATATGAGCAGTGCATGTATTACCAACTCCACCGGCGGATCTGCGGGCCATCTCCATGCTTCGTCCCCTGAGCAGAAATTCTGGGTACTTACAGTCCCTGCAGCTCGATGCGAATTAACATCGACTTGGCAAGCGTCATGAGGGTAAAGTAAATCCGGACGGCTCCAGTCTAATGTATGCATAGATTGTTGGCGCATCAAGGTTTTCATCTGCGTCCCATTCTGTAATGTCCCGGGCTCAATACCCCGACACACTTCCCCCATTGGTAGGGCTATGGTATAAGGCTGAGGGTCTTGTATTCCGCTCGCCGCCCCGTCTGAACTATTTACCTCTGCTACTGTTGCTCTCTGGTGCAAAGGATCCAGATCAGATCTCGGGTATCTAGTTGTAATTAGGTCGACTTCGTCCGCAGTAGGAGTCTCACATATACAGCATTGTATGGTAGCGATCATCTCCTCCTCAAATCGAGACAAAGCTGCACACATAAGCTCCTTAATTGTACAGGATTGTGTATCCATGATGAGTATTAGTTATAATGAGTGGTTCCCTTCTCACAGTGTTGCTCTTTTAATAGATCAAGAAGTTAGATCATGCTCCAGCACAACCGGCTGGTATATATCTGGTATTATCAGATCAATGGAGGGGTGGGTGAGGTTCCAAGCCGTCTCTAGGCCTCTGCTGCGCACCTCACCAGTTCTGGGCTACTGGGCTGAAATAAACAGTAAATAATGCTTAAATCTTTTCCACGAGGATTAGATATCCTCACCTAACTGAAATTTAACTTAGTGGGAGAAATTTAGGAGTGATAAACAGCAGTTTTAACATCTCCTCTGTAGAGCCCTAATTAAAAAGCAGTCGGTAGTTGGACACGCCCCCTCACATTTTTGTAAATATTTTATTATATCTTTTCATGTGACAACACTGAAGAAATTACACTTTGCTACAATGTAAAGTGGTGAGTGTACAGCCTGTATAACAGTGTAAATTTTCTGTCCCCTCAAAATAACTCATCACACAGCCATTAATGTCTAAACCGTTGGCAACAAAAGTGAGTACACCCCTAAGTGGAAATGTCCAAATTGGGCCCAAAGTGTCAATATTTTGTGTGACCACCATTATTTTCCAGCACTGCCTTAATCCTCTTGGGCATGCAGTTCACCAGAGCTTCACAGGTTGCCACTGGAATCCTCTACCACTCCTCCATGACGACATCACAAAGCTGGTGGATGTTAGTCCCCCACCTTCTGTTTGAGGATGCCCCACAGATGCTCAATAGGATTTAGGTCTGGAGACATGCTTGGCCAGTCCACCACCTTTACCCTCAGCTTCTTTAGCAAGGCAGTGGTCGTCTTGGAGGTGTGTTTGGGGTTGTTATAATATTGAAATACTGCCCTTCCCAGTCTCTGAAGCTCTGCTTCAGTATGTCACAGTACATGTTGGCATTCATGGTTCCCCCAATGAACTGTAGCTCCCCAGTGCCGGCAGCACTAATGCAGGCCCAGACCATAACACTACCACCACCATGCTTGACTGTCGGCAAGACACACTTGTCTTTGTACTCCTCACCTGGTTGCTGCCACACACGCTTGACACCATCTGAACCAAAAAAGTTTATCTTGGTCTTATCGAACCACGGGACATGGTTCTAGTAATCCATGTCCTTAATCTGCTTGTCTTCAGCAAAATGTTTGAGGGCTTTCTTGTGCATCATCTTTAGAAGAAGCTTCCTTCTGGGACGACAGCCATGCAGACCAATTTGATGCAGTGTGTGGCATATGGTATGAGCACTGACAGGCTGACCCCCCACCCCTTCAACCTCTGCAGCAATGCTGACAGCACTCATATGTCTATTTCCCAAAGACAACCTCTGGATATGACGCTGACCATGTGCACTCAACTTCTTTGGTCGACCATGGCGAGGCCTGTTCTAAGTGGAACTTGTCCTGTGAAACCACTGTATGGTCTTGCCCACCGTGTTGCTGCTCAGTTATAGGGTCTTGGCAATCTTCTTATAGCCTAGGCCATATTTATGTAGAGCAACAATTCTTTTTTTCAGATCCTCAGAGAGTTATTTGCCATGAGGTCCCATGTTAAACTTTCAGTGACCAGTATGAGAGAGTGTGAGAGTGATAACACCAAATTTAACACACCTGCTCCCCATTCATACCTGAAACCTTATAACACTAATGAGTCGCATGACACCGGGGAGGGAAAATGGCTAATTGGGCCCAATTTGGACATTTCTACTTAGGGGTGTACTCACTTTTGTTGGCAATGGTTTAGACATTAATTGCTGTGTGTTGAGTTATTTTGAGGGGACAGAAAATTTACACTGTTATACAGACTGTACACTCACTACTTTACATTGTAGCAAAGTGGCATTTCTTCAGTGTTGTCACATGAAAAGGTATAATAAAATATTTACAAAAATGTGAGGGGTGTACTCACTTTTGTGAGATACTGTGTGTATATATATATATATATATATATATATATATATATATATACATATATATATATATATATATATATATATACACACAAAGATCAAGGCAGCACCCCCACATACTCAGACACCCCCCACAGAGAGACCCCCACAGACAAGTTATGGCATGACACAGTATTATTATTATTTATTTTTTTAAAAATAATTTTTATTGAGGTTTTGCACTTCATACATAAAACAGTGATCGCTTTTTAACAGCATAAAGAAAAACAAATAGATATGGATAAACGAGCAAAATACTTCAACAGTTATAAACTAACCAGAAGATAGGCTGATGATACCTCGATTTTGTAATACAATATAGTAGCATAAACATCAAAGATAAGATGGGTGTGTGGTATAGGGAGGGGGAGTCAACAACAGTCAGCGGGTAAGCACCGCTTAAAATGGAAGTTGTTGGGTTAGAGTATATAGGTTAACACCTAATCTTAAAGATATTATAAATGATAAGTGGTGATGGAGGAGGTTAAATAAATGTTTTAAAAAAAGTGCAACATCCTGTAGCGGTGAAGTATATAGTTGAGGAAGGTTAATATACTATGGCTTGGGGATGACAGCAGCTATCGGCACTTATGCTTTAAGATGGTCAGACTAGAGTATATGCGGTGTCGCAGGAAGAGTGTGCAGCATAAGGAATTCAAAGGCTAAGATAAAAAAAAAATTTGCTGCTAAAGCAAGATGCTAAGTATGGAGTAAAATAGGTAGGTGACAACTCGTTACTAAAGCTGTAAGGGGCAGTATAGTAAAATAACTTCAGGTTGCATAATTGGGTCTATAATGAAAATAGGTGAAATCCGCATGAGGTATCAGGATGTAAATATATGGTCAAGACCAATAGAATGTATATATAAACTGAAGGCAGAGGGGGGTTCTCCCAAGGAAGAGTTATATCAAGCCATATTGAAATTTATGTTGTTTGGTAACCAAATAAAATTAAGTGGAGCCCTTTAGGTACTTTTCGAATTATGTAAATGGGCGTATATGGGTAGAGCTGTACAGGGGACAAATAGGCTAAGTTCATCTAAATATTAGCTAGGAGACACATGCGAACAAGCCATAAAGCTCAGGAGGTGAGCACCCTAATCTAGATCATGCTAACATGAGTGCTGAATAAGTCTAAGGACTAGTGAATATTCATTGGGACAAGAGCTTATATAAGTATGGCAGGTTGTTTGCTTAATATGTGATAACACTCTATCTAAAGATCTAAATAATTTCAGGATAAGGCTAAATACTGTACCTATTTGTGTGAGTTATATATAGAATTGAATATGATTACTGCAGTTAATACAATGCCTATCCTGTAACTTAGAAACATAGCACCAGGTTGCAGAAGTATTGCATATATATACATATATACCTACAGACATACACATACATATATATATTGTATAAGGTATCAGGAAATGGGTACATATTCAAGAAATATACATTTAACTAATAGAGCATGTTTATATATATTTAAACTGAGGGAAGAGGGGGGCTCACCCAGAGATGAGTTCTATGATGTCATATAGTAATTTAGGCTGTTCTATAACCAAATAAGAATGAGTAGAGCCCTTATACACTTTTCTAATTGAGTAAATTAGTGTATATAGGTAGTACTGTAGTGGGGGCAAGTAGGCTGGGCCCTTCTATATATTAGCTAGTAAATACAAGCAGGCCCTCTATAAAGCTCAGAAGAATTCCCTAATCTAAGCCATGTAAACATGAGTGCTGAAAAAAACCTAAGGGCTAGTGCCCAATCATTGGAATAAAAGCTGATATATGTATAACTGCTTGTTTGCTTAATATGAAATAGCACTATCCAACTATCAAAAGACTGCCAGAAGATGGCTAACTACTCCTCTGTGAACGCCATAGTATAAGATTGAATCTAATTACTATTGTTGATACAATGCATTTCTTAGTACAAGGCTAAAACAGTTAACTATGCACATATTATAGCTGGAGAACAGGGGAGCTTAACATTAAGAAAATAAACAATAAGGTGCAGCTTGGATAAGTCCATCCCGAGAAACATGTTATAAAGAAACCTACAATTACTGAACCTGCTTATGTATGACAACTTGAACTAATGTCCAGATGCGTTAGGGAGAGAGACTTTCTGTGTGCTTTCGATCAGCCTACTCCAGCACGAAGTCTACCAAGTGGGCAAGCATGTTTGTTTAGATTGCCTTGGGAAGCAAGGAGGGTCTCCCAAGCCAGAGGAAAGCGGTTCACCTTGCTGGATAATAGTTGTCTCCCCATCCAGCGGATCTTATCATCAGAGGTATTCCCCTTGGAGAAAAAAGGAGCAAGGTCTGAGTCCCATCCAGGGCGGGCCGCAACATCCCCCTGATCCGCATCCTGAGGTAAGTGGTCAGACGACAGAACCTCAACAGGATCATAAGTAGAAGAGACTGAGAGCTGAGGACGCTGCAGGCATGAATTCCAATGAGAGATCTTGCGATCCGCTATAGCGTCGCTCAGTTGTGAGAGTCTCTGTGGGGCTTTGGTGTAGAGGGGTGAAGTTTCGGCAGAGCACTTCACAAATCCGCCCATGTTGCTACTTCCTGCGATCAAGCTTAGATCTTGAGTAGGTCTCCCCTTCTGGGATAAGGAATGCATAGTAGCGGTGTACGTTTCCTCCGACACCACCTGATCTTTCACTATGTTTCTAGATTGGCGCCAGGCGCCATCTTGATTGAAGCTATCTCTGACGGTATTCCTTAAATCTTTAAAGTTACGGTCCAGCTTAATGTCAAGTTCCTTTAGCAAAGAAAGGATGTTATAATAGGATGCCTCCATCACGAAACAGCAATAAAAAGTTTATGTGTAACCCGGGTGCCCGGGGGGGGGGGGGTTAGCGGAGTTATAAAAAGAAGGCCAGCGGCTCTCTGAATTAGGTCCGTAATCAGCACTGGAGTGTTGAACACTTGTTTCTTCGTAGCGGCTAGGGTTTAACAGGATCCCATATCATTCAGTAGTGGCATATGCAGTAGAATTTTAGGAATTATATAGAAAGTTTTTATAGTAGCTCCAGAGCTGTTGAAACATGCGACTTGTCATGGCCGCCGGCTAGTCACGCCCCCTTATTATTATTTTTTAATAATCAAAGCAAGCTACACTTTTTATACACAAAAAAATATATAAGTATAAGATCAAGGCAGCACTCCCACAGACCCCCCACAAATAGATCCCCCCCCCACACACACACAGAGGTCCCCACAGACAAGTTATGGCATTAAACAGTATATTCTTTTTAATAATCAAAGCAAGTTACACTTTTTATACACAAATATATATACAGTGTATATATATATATATATATATATATATATATATATAAAAGTATAAGATCAAGGCAGCGCATACCTTGATCAACCTCTTCTGCTACTGCTCCTGCCTGCTTATGCTCAGATCGTCACACAGTCTTTTGTCACCCCCAGGCCAAAGTAAAAAAACGCTCTTCTACTGCTCACTCGCTCCTCTACTGCCACACCCTGCTGCTATGGCGCCAATTTCTTCTCACTGCGCACTCAGGGGCTTAAATAGAATTGCAGCTCTGCCCCCACCCCCACGTGATATCGCCATCCTCTGTCTACTACTTTACTAACCTGCAGCTCCAACACCCGCCCCCCCACCACGTGATGTCGCCATCCTCTGTCTACTACTTTACTAACCTGCAGCTCCAACACCCTCCCCCCACCACGTGATGTCGCCATACTTTTTTTTTTATAAAAAGCTGTATTCTTGTGTATCATTGCCGGGCCGTATTGTAACCGGTTCTGGCCTGTGGGCCGGTACTTTGAGACCCCTGAAATAGAGCATACAATTTTACATTTTTGGGTTTTCATCAAATCAAAAAGAAAGTTTATTACAAAAAATGTAAGGAATTTTTGTTGCATGGTGTGAATGGGGTAAAGGGATAGTAAAGTCAAAATTTAACTTCAATGAATCAGAAAGAGCATGCAGTTTTACACAACTTCACTTCTATTACCAATTTTATTTGCTCTTTTGGTATCCTTTGTTGAGAACTCAACTCCAGAGCAGTAATGCACTACTGGGAGCTAGCTGGACACATTGAGTGAGCCAATGGCAAGAGGCATATGTGCAAAGCCACCAATCACCAACTAGCTCCCAGAAATGCATTGCTGGTCCTGAGCCTACCTAAGTATATTCTTCAACAAAGGATACCAATAGAATGAGGCAAATTTGATAAGATAATTAAAATGGAAAGTTGTTTAAAATTGCATGCTCTATCTGAACCATGGAAGTCTCTTTTTGTCTCTATTATCCCTTTAAGAAATTTTCCAATTGTTGTTTTGCTTTATGTTATATGCAACACCTTAGTATTTGGAACATGGCACATTTATTTAGTATGGTTGTCATGGTAACTGCATTTTTGGTGGAAAACAAATACATTTTTTTATATATATGTCAGGAAAAGATAAACACATTCATTCAGGAATGAAGAACACAGATTTACCTTGGAATTTCATGTATGTTCTTCATGCTGGTATAGATCAAGCTTCATACTTACAACATTATTGCATTATTATTAGAACAAACAAAACAGTGTAGTAATGGAATACACAGTACACAGTAACACCAACAAGAAATAAATAAAAGGCTCAAAGGCTACTACACATTTATAAACATAAGCTCTTAGCAGTTCAAGTTAAACTGGAGCACACTTGTTTTTCCTGTCCCTCTGAGCTGAAAATTAGAATTTTCTTACAAACTTGTAGAACTGGTTTGGAACAAATACTATATAGTACATAGAAACTAAAACAAAACTCATTTTAAACCAATTAAAACTAATACATTTATTCTATTATCAGGTCTAGGGAATATGTTATTAATGTTTTTTTTCTCATCACAGTGTAATTTAAATGCATTCTGTAATATACAGGGAGTGCAGAATTATTAGGCAAATTAGTAGTTTGATCACATCATCCTCTTTATGCATGTTGTCTTACTCCAAGTTGTATAGGCTCGAAAGCCTACTACCAATTAAGCATATTAGGCGATGTGCATCTCTGTAATGAGAAGGGGTGTGGTCTAATGACATCAACACCCTATATCAGGTGTGCATAATTATTAGGCAACTTCCTTTCCTTTGGCAAAATGGGTCAAAAGAAGGACTTGACAGGCTCAGAAAACTAAAAAATAGTGAGATATCTTGCAGAGGGATGCAGCACTCTTAAAATTGCAAAGCTTCTGAAGCGTGATCATCGAACAATCAAGCGTTTCATTCAAAATAGTCAACAGGGTCGCTAGAAGCGTGTGGAAAAACCAAGGCGCAAAATAACTGCCCATGAACTGAGAAAAGTCAAGCGTGCAGCTGCCAAGATGCCACTTGCCACCAGTTTGGCCATATTTCAGAGCTGCAACATCACTGGAGTGCCCAAAAGCACAAGGTGTGCAATACTCAGAGACATGGCCAAGGTAAGAAAGGCTGAAAGACGACCACCACTGAACAAGACACACAAGCTGAAACGTCAAGACTGGGCCAAGAAATATCTCAAGGCTGATTTTTCTAAGGTTTTATGGACTGATGAAATGAGAGTGAGTCTTGATGGGCCAGATGGATGGGCCCGTGGCTGGATTGGTAAAGGGCAGAGAGCTCCAGTCCGACTCAGACGCCAGCAAGGTGGAGGATGGAGTCAAGCTCAACTCCCAGTCCTACTGCCAGTTTCTGGAAGACACCTTCTTCAAGCAGTGGTACAGGAAGAAGTCTGCATCCTTCAAGAAAAACAGGATTTTTATGCAGGACAGTGCTCCATCACACGCGTCCAAGTACTCCACAGCGTGGCTGGCAAGAAAGGGTATAAAAGAAGAAAATCTAATGACATGGCCTCCTTGTTCACCTGATCTGAACCCCATTGAGAATATGTGGTCCATCATCAAATGTGAGATTTACAAGGAGGGAAAACAGTACACCTCTCTGAACAGTGTCTAGGAGGCTGTGGTTGCTGCTGCACGCAATGTTGATGGTGAACAGATCAAAACACTGACAGATTCCATGGATGGCAGGCTTTTCAGTGTCCTTGCAAAGAAAGGTGGCTATATTGGTCACTGATTTGTTTTTGTTTTGTTTTTGAATGTCAGAAATGTATATTTGTGAATGTTGAGATGTTATATTGGTTTCACTGGTAAAAATAAATAATTGAAATGGGTATATATTTGTTTTTTGTTAAGTTGCCTAATAATTATGCACAATAATAGTCACCTGCACACACAGATATCCCCCTAAAATAGCTATAACTAAAAAGAAACTAAAAACTACTTCCAAAACTATTCAGCTTTGATATTAATGAGTTTTTTGGGTTCATTGAGAACATGGTTGTTGTTCAATAATAAAATTAATCCTCAAAAATACAACTTGCCTAATAATTCTGCACTCCCTGTATTGTGCCCCAGTGTATTCTATTTAGCCAACATACAAACTTTAATGATTTGGACAGAGTGTGTATTTGACAAAATACTTCTGATTTCCAATGTATGTCTTTCTCTTACTATCCTTTGTTAAAAACATAGGTCTTTTCCATGAAAGTATACTGAGATAAGCTCAGTAAAATGCAGATGCCTGACGCTCTATGGGCCTTATATTCAAAACCTCACCGCTCAGGTGAGATATTCTAAGAAGTTTCATGAGTACGGTGAGGCCCTTAAAAAACATTTAGAAACACAAATTTTAACTTGAGACATGTTTATGTTGCTATGTAGTGTTCTTTATGTGAAACAGAGACTCCTACATTACAATACAAGGTCTAAAGAAAATCCCAAAGATTTTGCGTGATTTAACATTGCAGATATACAGTCCATACTGCATGCTATTACAAGTCAATGGTTAATATTTAATTCATGGTACACAAATGTATGTAGGATAGTGCAGACATGTAAAGCAATTTTTGCACATTCATTTCCTCAGGTTATTGATTTCTATTAGAGCCCACACTAAAATTTTCATATTGGATAAGGTTAATGCATAAAGCCTTGTGCAATATTTCCATGTAAGTAGTAAAGTTTTGGGTTTATTTCTTTCTTTGCTATATGTTTTCAATGTTAGGTTAATCCTATAAAATAAAAGGCCAAGTGTGTTTGTCCGAAGCTGTCATGCGCAGTAGAGACAGCACGAGGACAAACACACCTGGCCTTACCTGACATGTTGTTTACGGCAAAAGTGGGCGTGACTGGGTGGGGAATGGGCGTGGCCAGACATGGACCTGGGCGTGGTCAGGCATGATCAGATATGGTTGGGGGTGTGGTTGGGGTGTGGCCGGGCGCGGGCGGCGTGAGAGAGGGGAGAGAAATAGAAAGAGAGGGAGAGAGACAAAAAGAGATAGGAAAGAGCTAAAGAGAGGGGGAAGAGCAGAAGAGAGGGGAAAGTACAGAAGAGAGGGGGGTGGAGAGAGGAAAATAGAGGGGAAAGGGCAAAAGAGAGGGGAAAGAGCAAAAGAGAGGGAAGAGAGAGAAAAAGAGAGGGGGAGAGAGAGAGTTCAAAATAGAGGGGGAAAGAGAGCAATAGAGAGGGGGAGAGAGAGAAAAAGAGAGGGGGGACAGAGCAAAAGAGAGGGGGAAGAGAGAGCAATAGAGAGGGGGAGAGAGAGAGCGCAAAAGAGAGGGGGAAAAAGAGAGAGAGCGCAAAAGAGAGGGGGAGAGAGCACGCAAAAGAGGGGGGAAAGAGAGAGCGCAAAAGAGAGAGAGAACGCAAAAGAGAGGGGAGAGAGAGAGTGAAAAAGAGAGGGGGGAGAGAGAGCGCAAAAGAGAGGGGGAGAGAGAGCAAAACAGAGGGGGTAGGGAAAGCAAAAGAGAGGGGGAGAGAGGGAGCAAAAGAGAAGGGGGAGAGAGAGAGCAAAAGAGAGGTGGAGCGAGAGAGAACGTAAAAGAGAGGGGGAGAGAGAAAAAAAGATAGGGGGAGAGAAAGCAAAATAGAGGGGGGAGAGAGAGAGCAAAAGAGAGGGGGGAGAGAGAGAGCACAAAAGAGAGGGGGAGAGAGCGCAAAAGAGAGGGGGAGAGAGGGCAAAAGAGAGGGGGAGAGAGAGAGCAAGGGGTGGGACCACTGTCATGCAAAAAATGGCCTGTGTGAACGGGCTTTAGGACTAGTTATACATATTAGACTTAAAGGGAAACTGAACCCAAATTTTTTCTTTTGTGATTCAGATATAGCATGCAACTTTCTAATTTTCTCCCATTATCAAATTTTCTTCATTCTCTTGGTTTCTTTCTTTGAAAAGCAAGAATGTAATTTTAGATGCCGGCCCATTTTTTTGTGAACAACCTGGGTTGTTCTTGCTAATTGGTGGATAAATTCACCCACCAATAAACAAGTGCTATCCAGACTACTGAACCAAAAAAATTGCTTAGATTCCTTCTTTATATATAGATAGCAAGAAAACGAAGAAAAAATTATAATAGGAGTAAATTAGAAAGTTGCTTAAAATTACATGCTCTATTTGAATCATGAAAGAAAAAAATTTGGGTTCAGTGTCCTTTTAAAACATATACATATGAACACATACACCCTTGATCCTTTCGCTTCCCACCCCTTCTCTTATTCCTTTTTGCTATATCCCTTCACCAACATGTCAAACCTTTTTTTTTAATTAATCCTTTGATTCCCATTTATTAAAGTGAATGAAAACTTTCATGAATTAGTGCCTGGTTTTTAAAAATACTGTTAAAAACAGGGGCACTTTCATTCATGAAAGTTTACATTGCAGCATATTTTTACAAATACTTACCTTTCTCTTCAGCAAAGTCGGATCAGCGATCTCCTGCCCGCAGCGCTTCTGTACTTATATCACCAATGACGAAACCGGCTTCTTCCAATCATGGCTTGCCCCCCAGAGCGTCCATCTTGTGAGGCCACGCCGTGATTGGAGGAAGCTGGTTTTGTCATTGCTGGGTACAGCATAAGAAGCAGAAGGGGGATTGCCGGCTTTGCTGAAGAGAAAGGTATTTGTAAAAATTTGCTGCAATGTAAACTTTCATGAATGAAAGTTCCCCTGTTTTTAATAGTATTTTTAAAAACCGGGCAGTAATTCATGAAAGTTTATATTCACTTTAAGGGGCCAAATTATCAAGCTTGATGACCCTTGTTTCAGCTCGCCGGAAACAGACATTATGAAGCAGCGGTCTAAAGAACGCTGCTCCATAACTTGTCCACCTGCTCTGAGGCGGCGGACAGAAATCAACCCGATCGAATACGATTGGGTTTATTGACACCCCCTGCTAGCAGCTGATTGGCCACAAATCTTCAGGGGTAGGTTTTGCACAAGCAGTTCTGGTGAACTGCTTGTGCAATGATAAATGCCGACAGCGTATGCTGTCTGCATTTATTGATGTGCAGCGGTCATGATACGCTACATTGTATCATGTCCGCTCGCACTTTGATAAATATGCCCCTAAGCCTCAATATTAAAAGGGTATAAAGCCCAAAATGTTATTTTCCTGATTCAGACATAGCAATTTACTTATATTATTAATTTTGCTTCAATCTTGTGGTATCCCTTTGTTGACCGAGCAGCAATGCATTACTGGGAGCTAGCTGAACACATCAGGCGAGCCAATGTGACAAAAGGTAAATGGGCGTAGCCACCAATCAGCAGCTAGAACCCAGTAGTGCATGGTTGCTCCTACGCCTGCCTAGGTGTTCTTTTGAAAAGATACCAACAGAACAAATCAAATTAAATAATGGAAGTAAATTGGAAAGTTGTTTAAAATTGAATGCTCTATCTTAATCATAAAAGATTAAGGGGTAAGTTTATCATCCTGTAGGTGGAGAGGTTCTCAAGTAATGAACCTGTCTGCCTGCAATCACCACTTGCAATGCTTCATCGCAGGCAGGGCCGGCGCTCCCACTAGGCAAACTAGGCAGCCGCCTAGAGCGCACTGCCGTCTAGGGTGCAGCCGGCCCCAAAGTATAACTGTGGTGTGAATCCTGATGCGACCGCCATGACTTCTACATGTAAATACAGTGTAACTTTCCGTAAAATGGTGCAGGCTGCATCTGTACCGTGCAGCAGTAAACATAGTAGTACAGATGTGCTTCCTATGTAGCGGCTGTCCATGGTACCTACAGGTTGAGACACACCCCCTTCCCCCACTCTGGTTCTACTCAATCAAAACTCTATGCCCTGCCCTCCACGTCCAGGTTGAACCCCCATCCTGCTCACGCTACTCCCGGGCCACACCCACGCCCCCGTCGCCACTCCTGCCCCCTCCACACAAGCCAGTCAGGGACAGAGCGCGGGAGACTTGCATTGACAAGGTAGCAGAGATTTTAAGTGTTATTTTTTAATGTCTCTTTGTATATACACCATATTAGCAGAATATTAGCACACACACCAATCACGTACCTAAGTTTTATTTATTTGAGTCTTAAAAGGGATGTTGTATGTTGCATGTCTGGAAGCGGGCGGGGCGGGGCTTGCTCTGAAGGCTGTGAATACAAATCCTTTAGTTTAGGAGCTTTTTTTTAAAATTGTTTAAGTTGTACTTAACACACCAGACAACATGCTTAAAGGGCCACTGTAAGTAAATATTTTCTATGCCTGTTACTAACTAACTACCCCAAATACGCTTTTTATCAATAGCATTTCATTAACATATCTCTACCGTATATCAGAAATCTTGTCTGCAAATTTAATTGTTTTCCAAACCCACTCTGTGGGTATCCTTTGCTCTGTACCAATCAGTTTACAATACCTAGGTTTCAAAATGGCGCTTTAAACACAAAGTTATTGGTATAAGTATTTTGAGCACTCAGTGCTGAAAATAGTGGGCAGGATAACGTGACATCATCGGCGAATAAAAGATATAACTTTTAGAACGTTATGAAACTTTGTTTTGGAGAAAATATAGGTCAGTAGGTTTTAATTAATGTTTATTAACTTTAATATGTTGGGTGTTTAGCTTAAAAATTATAACAGAAAGTAATCCTTTAACAAAAAAATAAAAAATAAAAATAAGAAAAATAAGTTAGCAACTGAGGCAAGAGTAAGATCTTTGGTCAGTAAGCCCCTTGTTGCTTTTGGTTCTTTGATATAGCAGTCTCTTTAACAGGTCAAAATGTTTTCATATTATATGATATAAAAATAGATAGAGCAATACAGGAGGTTGCAAATGGCAAGCTAATTCCTTGATGGCTGTTTATTTTATATATATATATATATATATATATATATATATATATATATATAAATATATCATAGACTGATAATATATTGGGTTCCATTTTACTCCTTGCCAGTAAATTCAGATACTTTTTGTATTGCGTTCAATGGTGCCAGTCCTTGTGGGCTGTCAGCTTGAAGTTCTTTTAAACTATTTAAAGAGACATTAAACACTTTGAGATGGTAATGTGAAATGCTAGATCATATATATATATATATATATATATATATATATATATATATATATATATATATATATGTAGCACATGTATGTTATCATTTTTTATTTTATTTTTGGTGTGGGGGGGGGGGGGCAAGTAGCTGTTCTTGCCTAGGGCGCAAAATAGTCTAGCACCAGCCCTGATCGCAGGGCAAAATGTATCTTTGTACAAAAGGATTGGCTAGAGCAGGGCATGTCAATCACCCTGAACGAGCGAGTGTCAGGGTGATTAATCTTGTGGAAAGTGACGGACAGGGAAAAAAAAGCAGTTTTCCTTCTTAAATATGTGGAGCAGGCTCACTTATGCAAACTTGCTTCACATAGCCAGACGAGCTGTGAACACAGCTTGGTAAATTTACCCCAAATTAACAACTTGTAATATGTGTGAAAGGTTAAGCTATTTGATTTATTAAAATGTTTTGCTTGAACAATTTTACCATCAATTTATTTGAGTGTTTGGGTGGACCCAAGCACAGAGTAATTTATAATCTCTCCCTATATTTATAATTTTGTTAAAACTTTTGCCACATGCACGCTCCTGATCCTACCTCAGTATTCCCTCATAAAAAAGGAGCTGAGTTTTAACAAAGAGTGTCAAGGTAAGAGGAAAATGTGATAACAAGTAAACTAAGTAAAAAGTTGTTTTTTTATTTATTAAAGTTTGCACTCTCTCTCTCTGAATCAATTCAAATTTAAAGGGACAGTCTAGTATGAATTAAACTTTCATTATTCAGATAGGACGTTTAATTTTAATCAACTTTCCAATTTACTTTTATCATCAAATTTGCTTTTTTCTCTTGGTATTCTTAGTTTAAACTAAACATAGATAGGCTCATATGCTAATTTCTAAGCCTTTGAGGGCTGCCTCTAATCACATGCTTTTTAAATCTCTTTTTAACACAAAGAGACAGAAAGTACACGTGGGCCATATAGATAACACTGTGTTCAGGCACAGGGGGTTATTTTACATTTAGCACAAAACAATGGTAAATGCAAGACAATAGATAATAAACAGTCACAGTCATGTGATCAGGGGGCTGGAAGAAGGTTCCTAGATACAAGGTAATCACAGAGGTAAAAAGTACATTAATATAACTGTGTTAGTTATGCAAAACTAGGGAATGGGTAATAAAGGGATTATCTATCTTTTAAAACAATGCCAATTCTATGGTAGACTGTCCCTTTAATTTTGACTTCCATGTTCCCTTAACTGTGAATGTATAAGAATAGTGTGCAGTTTGTGCAGATTGTTTCTTTTGGCCCTTAGTACGATAAGCATTTCTGTACATGTATCAGTTGGCAATGATCCATCCAGTGAAATATAACTGTTTGTATATGTCAATAAACATTTCCAGTCTAGTCATTAATTCTCTTCCCCACTCCCTGCAATATCTGTTGAAGGTCCCCTCCCAGGAGATTACACAGTTACAAACTCATACACAAACTGGTGACGTGCATGTGTCTAAGTGTTTGTATATGTGTATACATGTGATGCTGCTATGAGACTTTGATAAGACCTGTGTGTGTGTGTGGGGGGGGGGGGGCAGGGGGGGGGGAAGAGAGCTGTTTGGGAGGGATCAGGTAGGGATCAGGGGATGTGAGGGTAATCTCTACTCTAGAGAAAATATTAACCTTACAAGCTAGCTGTTTAAGCCCTTGACTGATAGGCATTTTAGAAGTGGGGTGCGCAGCTGCAGTTAGCAGCATTCTAATTGCTAGAAACAAATGGCAAAGCCATGCATGACTGCTATTTCTGAACAAAGGGGGGCCAGAGAAGCTTTCTAAATCCATTAGTCGGATGACTACAGTAGTTTTGTGCGAATAATTTCAGTGAGAAACCCAAAGTTTTCAAAAAAGTTAATGCTTTTTTTTTTATTTATATTATTGTATTTGGCAGGGAAATATTTGCATCAAATATACAAAATGGGCCTAGATCAATACCTTAGGTTGTCTACTTTAAATATATATTTAAATATAAATATATATATATATATATATATATATATATATATATATAGTGTTCATAGGTAACGCCTCTATTTCTGTTTAAACTGAGTGATAGCAAAAATGCTGAAAATTCTCAGGGTTTTTTTTTTTTTTACAAGTTTTTCTCTGAAGTTCTTGGTAGCAATGGGGTTAAAATTGTATGCTCTCTCTGAATAATGAAAGAAAAAAATTGGGTTTGACATCTTTTAGAGAGGTTGGCCCCATCATGCTCAAGTCATTCAAATTTTGAGTGCCTCAAGCACAGCAGCAGATCCGCTAAAGTAATAGTATCAGTTACTAGAATGTAATAGTGACAATATGACACTATTTTATGACTCCAATGGAATTACCACCAGTGGTGGTTCTAGACAAATTTTACTGGGGAGGCCAAGGTGGGGCCAGTGTTTAATCAGGGGGTGACATTAAAAAATGGAAACAAATGATATATATATACACACACACACAAATCCATACACATAAACACACACACATACATATATATATATATATATATATATATATATATATATACACATACACATATACACACACACATATGTTTTTTCAGTTAGCTCAGTGGCCAGCTCAGGGGGGCCACAGGGGGGGCCAGAGACATTTTTACAGGGGCACTGGCCCCTGTGGGTCCCTGTGTAGAACCGCCCCTGAATACCACCACATATTCCTTGTACATATACTCTTTACCCCAACTTTAAAAGGACATTTTAGTACTCAAACATTTTTATAAAACATTATGAAAAATCAGCATGTACGCAGCAAAAAGTATTAATTTTGTACATTCTACTAAATCAGTGGCTAATAAGGGCCACTGATTTTGCTCTATCAGTGGAGAGAGACACACCGCTGCAGATATGACATTAAATTGTTGGATTATTCTGAACAGTAAAATTAATTTCTAAAAAAAAAAAAAGAATCACTGAAATACCTTTTTAAATGCTTTCTTTTAAATGAAATAAAGAAAAACGACGACTTTAGGATCATTTTTTGCTACAGCCTCAATCTCAATAACATAACTACCTTGTCATTAAACTTACAGATGTCGGGGTCCTAGGTCATTACCTGAACATATAAGGGACTGCATTATTAAACCGATGGCTGGTGGCAGAAGTCAGGGTCACACTTGAGGGGAGTTATTAGAGCTAAAGAGAGGAGACTTAGCAGGGTGGATAGCGTGGGGTGTGCTATGGTATATCGGTCTCTGAAGAGGCTTCAGTTTACCACATAGGATCTGTGATACCTGCACAAAAGGTAGCGCTGTTTGTAACTTGGATATCGTAAGTGACCCTGCAATGATTTTGGCGCCAATAAGTATGGGGGAGGTGTTAAAAATCCCTTACTGAAACCAGTCAGGTGCTTGGTTATTCTCAGACCCGGAATGGCCAGGTTATACAGGGCGAATGCCGGTGGGCCAGGATATATACCACCCCCACTTAAACTGGGTAATAATGAATGCTGTTGCAGTCTGCCTATTTTGTGAAGCAGAAATTACATTTTCTGTCTGGCTGTTAAGCAGGACGAGAGATCTGCTGTATTATGGCTACCTTGCTGGCAGAAGTCTAACTGATGTGGGCTGCTCCAACTTTCAATGCCTGGGCCTATTTTTTGGTCCCAGTTCAGTCCTGGATATTCTTATGGAAGCCCAGGTGTTTTTTTTTATCCCTGAACTGCTTTCCTGGTTTTGACCCCTGCGTAAGTCCTGATTTATTTTTTAAGCTTCTGCCTTGTCTGTTCTCTGAACCTTGGACTGATCTACTGAACATTTTACTTGCTCCATCTGCTGTGACATTTGGCTCCTGACAGATACTCTGGTATTGGACTTTGGCCTGACCTTTGATTATTCATTTGGATTATTCCAAAATACTGATGCTTGATGATTGGTTCTGCCCATTCAGTGATGACCTTGACATCGTTCTATCATTCTTATTGATTGCATCTCCAGCAAGCTTGGTTCAAATTACTCAACAACATAAATCCTTTATTGCCTTATAAATGTGTATATCAACAAATGAATTGCTATAAAGAGCAGTTCAGGTATACTCTTGTTGAAAAGCCTGGTGGATTCCATGCTACTGGTTTTGTTTACTGTGGCCAATTAGGGACATATGTAAATGAGCTTGTGCTTGAGGTAACCAATCACTGTGTAGAAGGGTGCAGGCTCAGGTACAATTTCCCATACTAAAGTATGATGGAGACACTCCAGTTTCTCTGGAAACTATTAACCGTTTTTTACAGTATAAACAGTCAACATAAGTAATAATTGTAAATAGCAGTGTTGTATTTTCCTTAAAGTGAAAGTAAATCCTAGCGTTGTACAAACGCTAGGATTGACTATTGAAACAAATAAAGGGGACTTAGCGTTCGGCTATTGGCTAAGAGGTGAAAACGTCACCTCTTAGCAAAAATTTTTATCAGCTGTGGGCTACTGTAGCAGCTAAAAACGGTGATCGATTGAAACAAATAAAGGAGCTTTCTACATGAAGTATCTTATACTTCATGAATGAAAGTCCCCTTTATTTGATTCATTAGTAAATCCTAGCGTTTGCACGACGCTAGAATTGACTTTCCTTTTAAAGAGACAGCAAATTCAAAATTGCATACATGGATTGGATAGGGCATTTCATTTTAAACCTCTTTCCAATTTACTTCTATTATTATTTTTGCTTAGTTCTCTTAGTATCCTTTGTGAAAGAGTAATCCTAGATGAGCTCAGTCGCATGCACGTGTCTAGTCATCTGGGAACAGTGTTTGCAACATTGTTAATAGCAATTTTATACATTACAGCAGTTACAAACACTGCTGCTCCTATCAGTCTACTTAGGTTTATTCTTCAACAAATGATAATAAGATAACAAAGAAAATCAGATAACAGAAGTAAATTGGAAAGTTGTTTACAATTGCATGCTCTATCTGAATCATGAAAGTTTAGATTTGACTTTACTGTCCCTTTGACACATTTTATGATGAGATAACATATTGAATTTCAAGTCCCTTTTAAAATTCATGCCCTCCTCTATCATAACTTAACCTTATCCATTTCTGTCCTGAAACTCCAGAAAACAATAAACCCTAACTGCTGCTGTCCAACTCCCCCCACCCCTTCCCCAGTGGCTGTTTACAGTAACTGAATCCTTGTTCGGAATAACCTGTTTAACTGCTTTTCTTTCATACCCATGATAGAATATATATGTCCCTTTAATGCTAAATGCTGCAGTCCTTGTTCTCACCATAATTCCTCCCCAATATCTAATGGACCACATTATTTGATTACATGACCACTCACCACAATCTAACACAACTATCACAACTAACTGACCTGTATATTTTCACTATCTAGTTGAAGACTTGTTCTGGACAGAAGTAACAAAGGTCCACAGTCCACTTAATCTTGTTCATTTCCATGTTTTAGATCATAAAAAGGTTTTCCTATATTTAAAAACCCAAATCAATCCTGATTAGTTAAACCGACTAACCAATCAGGGTTATAGATAAATGTCAAACCTGACTTTTCTTATTAATTATTTCTTATCTATTTTTCTTATTGATTATATAGAGGGTGGGATTGTGTAGTGGCCACCAATATGGGGAAGTATATACATGAGGGTAAGATTTAGTGGGGGTTTTGATATAGTGGAGACAGTAGCAGACCTACTCAACAGAGGTCTCTGGTGCAACTTTTTTTGTGCCCCTCGATATACTGATTTGGAATATATATATATATATATATATATATATATATATATATATATATATATATACATACAGTATATACAGTATATATATATATATATATATATATAGCCATATTAATATATATATATATATATATATATATATATATATATATATATATATATATTCACATTATAAATGTATGTGTGTGTATGTATATATATATACAGTATTTTATATATATATACACATACACATACATTTATAATGTGAAGGTATATATATTTTTATTATATATATAAATAAGTCCACTGCAAAAGGAATGCCCTTAATACAACTATTTGCGTGCTATTTGTATTGTATAATCATCAAAACAAGAGCACTCTGAGAATTTGCAACCAAGAAAAGTAAACTTTAATGTGACATTTCGGGGTACAAGGGACCCCTTCTTCAAAAATAAACAAGTGCAACAATCCAGATTTGCATACACACATCAGGTGTATACTCATCCCCTTTACATGTGTTCACAATTACAAACAATTGTTAGCATGGCATTGAGCCGCAACGTCATGAGTATCACTGTGTAACAACTTAGTCGTGTTTCCAGAAGTTACTTCACTACCTGGAATAAAAAAATGTATAATGATTATATTATCTACATCTTATTGTGATTACAACATTTATAACTAATGTCTACTAATAATTATTATGTCATACCTTACAAATATCAACCACACCTAATATGTGTTCATTCATACGGCAGCTATGCCGATAACTGGAAGTGACATCACTTCCGGTTAAGTTCATGTGTAAACAGCTAATGAAAGTGCCATGCATTATCCGAATCATGAAAGTTTAATTTTGTCTTTAGGACCATTTAAGGGACACGAAACCCAAATGTTTTATTTCATGATTTAGAGGGAGCATATCATTTTAAGCAACTTTCCAATTTACTTCTATTACCTAATTTGCTTCATTCTCGGCTGAAAATCATATCTAAATAGGCTCTGTAGGTGCTGATTGGTAGCTGCACATAGATTGCCAGTGAGAGAAACACACTTTTCCAACTTTAACTACACGTAAACTGTTAATGTGCACATTACTCAGGATTTATCATGTTTAGGAGTTGCAATTTATTGCATCCCCTGAGCTGTGTGTGTATGTGTGTTTGTATATATATATATATATATATATATATATATATATATATATATATAGTTACAGTTAAAGTGCAGAAACAGTTAGTGTGCACATTACCTAGCTAATCTGCAGATTAACTGATTTGCTCAGTTAAAGTGCAGAATCTGCACTTTACCTAGGTAATGTGCACATGAACGGCTTCCGTGTAGTTAAAGTCGGAAAAGTTTGTTTCTCTCATGTAAACTGTTTATTGAAAAAGAAGCCGAAGAATGTTCCGATTTTGGCCGAGGGCAGATACGCTTCAGAGTGCTCTGTTCTAATCAGAGCCTCGGGCGCCGCAACTGCCTCTGGAAACCTTACCATGGGTCACAGCCCGCACGTCTTGAAATTCTCTGTCTGGGAAATTATCTATCAAATCTATCTATTTATTATAGATTTGATAGATAGATTTAGTAGCTTGCCGCTAAAGTCACATTAAAAAAGTAGATTTATTGCACAACCACATACATCAAACCTATTTTCCAGTGATTGTACGCTTGTTGAATGCATAAATATTTTAGAATAAGAAGATTAATTACGTGCAGTAAATAAGACAGTATTTGTGTTTTATTTTATTAAAATCAGTGAAGGCATTTTGGTTACTGATCAGGGAGCAAAACTACAAGGGGTGCAGAGGTCGCAATTTTTTTAATGAAAAACATTGACCTGCCACTGCCTGCACTGATATCATGTGAGTGTGACATTATGCTTCACTAGTGTCTCTGACTACAGGGGTTAGTCTTTCTGTTTTACCCATTGTGGTGTTTATGTGTGTGTATGTGTGTATGTGACTGTGTGTGTATTTATGCATGTATATGTGTGTGTGTGTGTGTGTGTGTATGTTTGTGGAACCAGCAAATTACAGACCTTGTTACTACAGCATGGGGGAAGGGGGTAAACAGTGTCACTATACAGTACCACTATATATATAAATATATATATTCAGTACGGGGGGGCTGGACCATGTCACAGACTACTGTGGTCACTAGGGTTGCCACCTCAGCCATGTTTTCCTGGACCATTATGAGTTACACATGCTACAGGGTGTGCAGGGAGGAACATGCATTGTGTTTCTGGACAGCACTATACATATTCCTCCCTGCACACCCTGCAGCATGTGTAACTTATAAGTGTTCTGTATTTTAAGGGACAGGTGGCAACCCTAGTGGTCACTCTATAAAGTACTGGGGCAGGTAGGGTCAGGCCAGTCATCTCACCGGCAGATTACAGACTGTGTCACTGACTCAATATATACAGTACTGGTAGGTTAAACAGTGTCACTATATACAGTAATAGGGGGTCAGACCATCTCACAGACTGTGCGCACAGGGTACCTCCTTTTGCAGACATGTAATCTGATTTACATTTTTTTTTCTGTGTTAAATGTTAAAAAAAAAAAAGATATGTATCAAATTCACATTTTTTTGGGTGGGTGGGGCTTCTTAGATTCTTGCACCTGGGCCCTGTGGTTTCTAGTTACGCCTCTGTTACTGATGCACGCTTTGAGGGTTCTATAACGTCCCAGCAACTGTAGTCATTCCTTAAAGAAACACTTTTCCGGATTTGGGCCACATTAGATCATAGTATTTGGTGTTTCAGAGAGATTGCATTCCATTTGCTGGCATCAGGGAGCTGCTATTACAATCATGGAGACTCCCTGAACTTCAGGGAGAGTTGGGATGTCTGTTATATAAACAGCACACATCATTTTTCTCTCATTTTACCAACTGTTACTGGTAAACTATAAATATCTTGGGAGAAAATATATATCTATATCTATCAATATATCTATATATATCTATATATATCTATATATATCTATATCTATATATATATATATATATATATATATATATATATATATATATATATATATATATATATATGTATATATAAAATGCTTGCATTAGGATATATAATGTAAAAGTATGAGATGATGAACACTGGAATTGAAGTTACATTAAAAATGATTGAGAAACAAAACATTTTCATTTGAAGCTTAAATTACTACAAATTTATTTGAAAGAGGGGTCCTAATCAAAAATCTTTATTTTACCATCATAACTTTAAACTTTTTCCAGGCCTTATATATAGCCACCAAACATCTCTTATGACACAATTTTCACACTTCCCTGATTTGCATAAGTTCCCGCCCAAAATAAGAAAGAAGAAGAGGCCGCGCCCTCTCTGCTAATCAACCCTGTGTACGTGAGGCTGGCTGTGACGTAGGCAGGAGAGAGGTGGGTGGTAGCTAAAGCTGCCTCAAAATGAACGTGGTGACGCATTAAGTTCAGTAAAACAGTGCCCGTCTGTACGGAGCTGTGCTTCATCTCACTCTCGGTTTTCCTGTCTCGGGGTATCAGATTAAGCAGAGGGGGAGGAGTGAAACGCTGAGTGGCATGGTGCCCTCAAGACTCGACGTGACCACAGCTATGGATATAATGTCGCCTGCTTTGTGAAAGGGGACTGCAGTCATCACACCTGGGTACCCGGGGGGCGGTGGTGGCAGTGCCCATCTCACCTCCCGAATTCTCCCAGGATGGCTACCCAGCTCAATACATCTGCTGAGCACTTAGTCCCGGGGAACCTGGCCCATCATCACCACCACTCTCTGGGTGATTCCGAGGTCAAAGACCCAGAACTGCTGCTGAAAGCCCGAGCTGAGAGCGGTCACAAGGCATTGAATGGCTGCGTTCCACTGTCACATCAGGTGGCCGGCCATATGTATGGCAAAGATAAAGTTGGTGTGTATCACCTACAGTCAGTCACTATGATACATTGGAAATACACTGTCGACATTTTTTTTTATTGTGATATATCCACGTGTTCAATGTGATGTTGCATAATATTATTCTTTTTAATGTTTGTTATTTTCACAATCAGGTAAAGTGACAATGATATTGTGGTTTGTAATTTTATGGGCTTTATATTGTGTTTAAAACTAATTATTCAAGTCAAAATAAGTATGAGAGAAAAAATAGTTTAAAACCTATTTTGTAGAATAGTGTAAGTAATTTATTATAACATTTAGTAATGCACTTCCAGTGCTTTTTGGCTTTATGATACTGAGATATTATTATTATTATTATTATTATTATATATATGTGTTGGGGGTAGCACTAAAGAGGATTCCTTTTTCAGTGACACATACTTGGTTTGTATGGAAGGGGTGTTATTTTCTGCTGTATTGGTTTGATGGTTGAATTAGTTGTGGTTTAGATCGGGCATTTTTAGGGTGTGAGGGATTTTGTGTTTACTTTAAATATGAATGTGCATTGGACTTTCATCTTGGGTTTGTCAAGTGTATTTGCAATGCAAAGGTCATTGTAATGGATAAAATGCACAGCATGTGTAGATAGATGACAGGTGCCTGTTATAGTTGTAACCACATAGATCTCACAAATGTTAGAAGTTATGACTTATTAACAGAAATATTTTGCAATAGAAAACAAGGAAAACCTGTTTGAAATGCACTTTGGTTTTTAATGTGTTTTGTTTTTAATTAAATCTGAGATTGGCACTGTTTACATGCCCTCAGGTCCTGATCTCCGAGACTAGTTAGCCAACTTTTGTTTTGTTAATTTTCTGTAAGGGTGTTATTTTTAAAATTAAAATTTTAAAGGGATATGGAACTCAAACTTTCTTTTGGAATTCAGAGCATTCATATCTTTTCTTATAGAGTTATCCTAGGTGAGCTCAGGAGCGTGCATGTGTTTTCAGTCGTTTGCTATAAACAGTGTCACAAACACTGCTGCTATTGGGAGTCAACGTTGCATGCACAACCTTTTTATATTTACAGGTATGCTTCACTAATACAGAGCTTTGTGGAGCTGAAGTTTAACCTGCAAGGATTTTGAAACAGTGCTGTAATCTTCGTGAGATTGCGAGAAAAGGGACTGGCACCATTTTGTTATGCACAGTTCACTCTGTTTTACAGCAGTACAGTGCAATCTGTGTCTCAGTGCTATAGTCTGGCAAATTTTACTACAGTAATTGTCACTATTTCACAGGTACAGTATTTATTGAATACTGTGCTGTGCGAGTGTTTAACTAAATGTAGCACCCCATAATATATGTTGGTTCAAACATGGTTTTTAAACACTGGCAAGTGAAAAGAAAGCTAAAACCACATTATTTCACTTTAGTGTGGTTTTCACTTTACAGCGGGGCTCTGGTCCCTAACCTGCTGTATTTGAAGTGATGGTAAACTCACTGTCCTTACCTCATTGCACCTTGATCTATGTGCTCCAATAAACCTGCATACACATTTTTACCTGATACTTTTATATGTAAAATCTCATGACATTTTTAGATTTCTAACGTTCTTGCATAGCGGCTGCGGTCTCTCTGTAATCGTTTCTGTCAGATGAATTTTGTATCCAATGAAAATCTTAGTCGTTTTTTTCTCGATGACTTCAATGACAGAATTTCTAGGCATGGGCTTGATTGTCTGTCTGTAGCTCCAAACAAGCTCATAGGTGTGCATGAGATCTTTCATCTTTGTTTGGGCTGTATGTCCCTTTAATGGATCCTGGCTACCCTCAACTTACACTGAGACAGAAAAAACATTTTAGCAATTGTGGCTCCCCGGGTTGAGTAGTTGACGGTAGCTAGAAATTGGTATGTTTACATGTGCTCAAGCTTGGGATGTAATTTAAAAACAAACGCACAAAAAAATCTTTATTTGAACTTGCATCAAATTTTTTTTTTTTTTTTAAATGTGCGTATCAACAATCAAACATCTGCATACACAATGTTTTAAAAGCATTGAGAAAAACTATTTTGTTTAGCAAGATTTGCATAGTTTTGCAGTCTGTAAACATACTCCTTGAAAATCCTTTTGAATTGTTTGTACAGTGTTTTCCACAGAAAATGTTGCCAGCCGGGTGGCATTATGAAGTAGCAGTGGGTGGAGGCAGTGTCATATTTTCCAATATATAATTTTCTGCTATTCAAAGCAAATTAATTACATAATTTAACACATGTATTTTAATGATGATTTGTGCAAAAAATGGAACATTAGTAATATGAGCTTAATATTTTAGTCGAGTGGTCAGTAAAATCAGCTGGGTGATGTACCCGCTAAAAAGGTCCTAGGGACAACACTGTATATTATCACCTTTGCTGTGGTCAGTTAAAGGACTGTTAAATATAGTAGAGTTCCAAAATCAACACATAATAACTATGTAGATGTTTTAGATTCTGGATGTTGCAGGAAGCCTTCAGGCAATGGGGATAATAATGGGTTACATTACAGGAAACAAGGGCAAAATAAATGACCGTATTAAACAATTGCTTTTCTTTATTTCTGCGTCATGATGTCTAGGATTGGCCCGTGTAACAAAAATCTCAATGATATTGGTCCTGCAGTTTTAATTTTACCTCATTCCCTATTCTGTATAACCTCTCCACGCCTACCCAAATACACCTCAAACATATGGCTCATACCTATGCTATTACTGCTTCCATTTCGAACATTTATCATATGATGGATTTAAAGGGACAAAAATTAAACTTTCATGATTCAGATAGGGAATGTCATTTTAACTAACTTTCCAATTTTTATCATCAATTTTGCATTGTTCTCTTGGTAAACCTAATTTCTTAGCCTTTGAATGCCGCCTCTTATCTGAATGCATATTGACAGTTTTTCACAACTAGAGGGCGTTAGTTCACGTGTGCCATATAGATAACTTCGTGCTCACGTCCTTGGAGTTACCCTGGAATGAGCACTGATTGACTAAAATGCAAGTCTGTCAAAAGAAATTAAATAACGTTGCAGTCTGCCAAGGCTTAGATACAAGGTAATCACAGGGGTAAAAAGTATATTAATAAATTAACTGTGTTGGTTATGCAAAACTGTGGAATGGACAATAAATGGATTATCTGTCTTTTTAAGCAATACAAATTCTGATGTAGAGAGACTGTCCCTTTTAATGGATATGAAAGTCTAAAATTATTATTATTTTTTCATTGTATAGGTGATTCTGAACTGAAAATATTGATAAATACCTTGTGTTGCCATTTTTCAATAGTTTCCACGAGATCTTACTCTAAAAATAGTTTTTCCGAACCCACCGTGAGGCTAATTTGTATCACTCAGAGTACCAGTACAGTAGATTTGCATAATCAAGGAAATCATGATAAGAAAACAATGCAATAGCACTTCGTCTGAACTTAAAATTAGTAGGTTTTGTTTTTTTTTAAACAAATTTCAGTTGTCTATTACCACTCCCAGTGCATCACGTGACCAGCCAACCACAAATGCATACACATATATTCTGTGAATTCTTGCACATGCTTAGTAGGAGCTGGTGACTCAAAGTGTCAATATAAAGACTACATTTTTGTTAATGTAAGTAAATTGGAAAGTTGTTTAAAATTGCATGCTCTTTCTGAATCATGAAAGTTTAAAGGGACAGTCTACACAAAAAATGTTGTTTAAAAAGATAGATAATGCCTTCACTACCCATTCCCCATCTTTGCACAATCAGCCTCGTTAGATTAATATACTTTATAACATTTGAACCTTGAAATGTCTGCCTGTTTCAAAGGCTCTATTGACAGCCTCTTAGTCACATGCTTTTGTATTTGCTTTTCACAACAGGAGACTGCTAGTTCATGTGGGCCATATAGATAACAATGTGTTCACAGTACTAAATGCAACTCAATAGATTTTTAAAAGTCAGTCATGTGATCAGGGGGCTGTCAAGATGCTAAGACACAAGGTAATCAGAGGTAAAAAGTGTATTACTATAACTGTTGGTTATGCAAAACTGGGGAATGGGTAATAACTGGTTTATAAAAGTATGCAAGTTTCAGTATTGAAAACGTGTATGAAAAGCTATGTAAATAAGATCCAAAGGAAGAAATTCCAGTCTGAGTGGGGGTGGGAGAGATATGTACTACACAGGTACAAATTCTCTCCACCCCCCCCCCCCCCAAAAAAAAAAATCTGGAATACAGTAAAGTAAAAAAAATATATATTGCATTGGATATAACATGCCCTTTAAAAAAAACAACAACAAAAAAAACACTTCAGTTATCATTTTGATATCCTGTTTTAAAGGGATAGTAAATGCTAGGAATTACCAGTGCAACGTACAAAGCGGACTTTAAAGGGACAGTTTACTCAAAAATATTCTCCCCTTTAATTTGTTCCCAATGATCCACTTTACCTGCTGGAGTGTATTAAATTGTTTACAAGTAGCTCCTTTACCCTTATATTGGCATTTGACATTGTTAATTTAGCATGTGGTATCCCCACCTATTCTGAAAGTTTGTGGCCGCGCGTACCAGCTATAGATAAGCTTTGTAAACACAGCCAGCAGAAGAAATTACACTCCCAGTGTGATAAAGCAGAGATAATGTAATAAAATGTTGATTTTCCATTGTTCTCTCAAAGTATTGGTGATTGTTTTAAGGACAGATATAAGATAAAGAAGGAGGTATATGTGCACAATGTGATACAGTAATGAGATCTGATTATACCTACAAGCTCAACCTATTTTATTAGGCTGTGGCTTCAAAACACAAAATCAGAGCTTTAATATACAGAAATAAACCTTAAAAAGCTAATTTTCATAAAGTTTTTAATCTGCAGTTGGTAAAAAAAGCAATTGTAAACACATTAAGGGAAAAAATATTTTACAGTATACTGCCCCTTTAAGTCATGAAGTATAAAATGCTGCAGGACAAGTTTAGTAAAGGCCCAGTCAACACAGTAGATTTGCATAATCAACAAATGCAAGATAACAAGACAATGCAATAGCACTTAGTCTGAACTTCAAGTGAGTAGTAGATTTTTTTTTTCTGCCTATTTTAAAAGTTGTCTTTTTCCACTCCATCAGCCAATCACAAATGCATACACGTACCATGTAACAGCCATTCACAAATGCATATACACTTATTGTTGCACTTGCTCAGTAGGAGCTGGTGACTCAAAACGTTTAAATATAAAAAGACTGCACATTTTGTTAATGGAAGTAAATTGGAAAGTTGTTTAAAATGGCATGCTCTATCTGAATAATGAAAGTTTTTAAATTTGAGTGTCCCTTTAAAGCTAAGGTAGATGAGGTAAAGTGGCAGGCCTGTATCCCAACCATGGACCCATGCCAGTGACTACAGATTAAACAAATGTTCAATTAAAATTATTTACAGAGTATTTTCTCATAAATGCAATACATTACTTAACTGTTGTCCAGATGTCTTTGAATCACCTTGGCTTATACTGTTTGCAAAAATTGAACTGCTAATGGGCTTTAGTGGTAATTAGTAGTAGGCTGAAGGAGTATACTAAGGCTCATTATTTTCTGGTGACTTCAAGCTTTCCATAATGATAATATATTATTCCTTAACATCTCCATACAGTGAGGCATGTTACTTTTGGACCTGGCAAAAGTTATTCTCTTTTTGCCTTTATCTACTAAACTTGCACGTCTAATCCGGACGCACCAGAACACACCTTTTTAGGTCCTATTCATTCTATTACAGTACCATGCCAAATTATTAGACTCATTGTATCACATAGTTCTGTAAAGAATATAAAGAAAAAATGGTTTGCATGGTTGGTTTCTGGTTAACAGTCCCTCTTTAGCTAATTATCTCTGAACAGTTCTCTCGGATACCTTGATGCCTGCATCCTGAATGTGTCCAGCCAAGACTCTGATGGGCAGTTTCCTATGTTGTGTGCATATATCTCAAATTCTTCTGTCAATTCTTGGTGGCGTAGTAACACAATGCTGACCGCCCCAAGGCAGAACATGCAGTGATCTGAGTTGTCATCCCAGAAAATACATCATGTCTGCAGAAAGAACTGGACACATTCAGGAACTATTAGTTTTAACTTTGCAGCACTGCTCTACATTAGGCTGTTCTCTTTAAACAGTGCTGTGCTCTGGCTGTACTATGTAAATTTTCTATAATCCAGTGCATCCAGAGCAAAGTGCTGTTCGAAGTGAACAGTCAAATATGCAGCAGTGCATTGATTGTTGAATGGCTCTGAGATTTTTTCAAACCCACCCCTAGCCTTCTGAATGCAAGATGTTCTTATGAGCAATGCACTTCTTTTTTTTTTTTTTTTTTTTTTTTGGCTACAGCTAATTTGCAACCCAATTTTCAACCACTGCGCTATATTATAAATAAACTTTAATAATTGCTTTATTCTCCAGTCATTGCTTTAGTGTAACTGCCTAATTTTAAAATTGAATTTTATTTAAAAATGAGCTGCAGAATTTTTTTTCACTAAAATCTCATAAGTCTTACCTTTTTGGAGTCAACTGCAAGCGCCCTTCTATTTTGGGTTTAAATCGCCCCCACAACCCTTTCTTAAAGAGACATGAAAACAAAATGTTTTTTCATGTTTCAGATGGAACATACAGTTTTAAACAACGTTTCAATTTACTTCTATTATCTAATTTGCTTCATTTTCTTGGTATCTTTTTGTTGAAGAAACAGCATTGCATTTAGGTGAGCCAATAAGATGAGGCATATATGCACAGCCACCAATGAACAGCTCCTTAGCCTATTTAGTCATGCTTTTCAACAAAGCATACCAAGAGAATAAAGCAAATTAGATAAAGAAATCGGAAAGTTGAATGCAATTACATGCTCTGAATTATGAAAGGAAACATTTGGGTTTTATGATCCTTTAATCTTTACAGAACGACATGAAACGCCTACAATTTATCTTGTACTGCGACATGTATTTTTTTTTTTTTTCCTCCCTTCAACAGGCCAACAGTTTGACAGACTTTCTTTAACAATAAGTCACTTTGTTTACCCATCTGTAAAAACAAATTATACATTTTGTTTTAATTTAACACATATTTTAGTAATCTTCTATCAAATTATGCGTAAATATGTATTTCATATGACTCCAATATAACATGGAATAAGAAATAGTTACAAAATTAAAAAAATAAGTCAACACTATTAAAAATATGAAATGAATATAAAAAATAACTATTTTTGACCAATGGGTCTCATACTCTGGCAAATTACTGTGTTTAAAGGGAGTGCTAACAACCAGAGATTATAATATAAAATGTTAAATTATGCATAGTGCTTTTTGATATATTTTCATTTTTTTCCCCCCTTTTCCTGTAAATTAACTGTGAAAGTTGTGTGTTTTACAGTTTTGAGAATTGCAGTAATACACTGAAGTTTGCAAAACCAGTGGGGGCAGTATAATGCTTTGCAACATTGTAATATTATAAAGGACATGAAAAACAAAAGGTTTCTTACATGATCCAGATAGAGCATGCAATTTTAAACTACTCTAATTTACTTATCACATTTTCTATGTACTCTTGGTATCATTTGTTGAAAGCAAGGATGTGTGCATGTGTATGGCAGCGGTTTTTCAATAATGCTATGCATTTGCTCCAGGCACCTTCCTAGGTTTCTATTCAACAACGAATACCATGGGAAGAAGCACATTTTATGATAGTTAAATTGTAAACTTTTTTTTTTTTTTTTTTTACAATTGTATGCTTTTTCTCTGATTTGTGCAGCTAAGTTAAGGAACAATTGCAAGTTTTGGTAACAAAATGGAAGTGTTTCTTGAATTTTTAAGTAGGAAGAAGCATAAAAGTGCTTAAAGGGACACTAAACCCAAATTTCTTTTATTCATGATTCAGATAGAGCATGCAATTTTAAAGCAACTTTCTAATTGACACCTATTATCAAATTTTCTTAGTTCTCAGCTCCTGAAACATAGGAGCCGGCCCATTTTAGCTTCAGCACCATGGATAGCGCCTGCTTATATAGCAAGAGAATAAAGAAAAATTAATAGGAGAAAAATAGAAATTTTGCTTAAAATGTCATGCTATATCTGAATCATTAAAGAAAAAAATTGGGTTTAGTATCCCTTTAAGGTCCTGGGAAGAACACTGACAATAGTTACTTGGCTTAAAGGGACATAGAACAAGTTGGGATAGAGACAAAATATAATATGTACTTTAATTACTTTACCTGCAAAGTTACACTGCCTCTCCATTAACACTTTCTTTTTAGTTTCTGAATTGTAAAGATTTAACTCCCCCACACATTTCCTTCTATGGCTGTATCTATATTATTATTTTGGTAGAACGCTAAAGAGCATAGGGATTATCTGCTGGAGCATGCCTTGAAGCTGTGAACTCAGTTGAAATACAATGCCTGTGTCTAAAACTGATAATGGGGTGGAGTTGGCTGCTCTAGGCAGTTTAGCTATGTAATTCAGCTTATTTTTGAAGATTATTAAAATTGCCAGCAATTTTTTTTTTTTTTTTTTATTATTCAAACTATTTTACATTAGTCCTTTTTTAGGGTATGCATAGATCCTCAGCATGTTTTATGTCCCTTTTTAATTTTCTGCATTGGTGGTTTGTATTTCAGCTTCATATTCTATTTTTGTGTGTGTGTGTAAAATATATATATATATATATATATATATATATATATATATATATATATATATATATATATATATATATTTATATTTTACCATTTTATACAAAGTAACTTGTACATCTATAACAATGTTGGCTATGGTGGTCTAACATTTTCTGAAAACACTAAGGGGTTGATCATAATCTTGTAGTAGAGTATGTATGTGTATATATATTAATCGATAATAATGAAAAAGAGTTGTCAAGGAATCTCATAATCAATTAGTTGGTCTGTGCACAACACCAGATTCTTTACTCCAATGAGCTCATGCGCATGGTATTGTGTTTTATGGCTATGCCCTTAGCCTAAAGGACGTCTACAGACATTTTACTTTTCACTTTTTTAGGACAGTATAAGTTTCTTTTTAAGTTTACAACTACTCCTGTCTTATGTGCAACCTAGAAATAAAATAGGAGTAATCATTTGGATTGTTTATATTAATTCAGGTGATTTGGGACTATGCTTTGCATGATATAGTGCCGAGCTTGTTATTTATACCTAGCCCTAGATTGATGGCATTTGTTATATGAATTGATGTCACTATTACCTGTTTGTATAATTTTTAGCGGATCGCTTGCTATTGCTGATATTTGTAATCTATAGACACATTTGTAAGGCTGTGTCCTGTTACTGATATATAGTCTTTAGCCCTTTTTGCCTTTTTTTTTTTTTTTTTTTTTTATAGATGTTATTTACCACTGCATATAGATATTCAAGATATTTTTATGTTACAATGAAGTCCAGGCTTACTTTGTGGAGAGGCTCCTTGCATTGGTGGAGAACTAACAAAGATAAATAGCACATCTTGGTAATATTGGCAAAACCCTATTTATGCATCTCAGGCACCTCAACACCATCTGAGCGCCTCTTCTCTGCTGCAGGCAAAATAGCTTGCAAAAAAAAAAAGAGCCAGCCTCAGCAAGAAGCATGTTGACAGAATGTTATAAACAGTGGTAGTCTGTCTACCTCTTTTCAAACAGTTTTTTGTTTGGCTTAATTATAAAAATTTGTTCTGCTGCTTAACAAAATTGGACCAACAGTTGTTTTAATGTAAAGTTTTAATCGGAAGTTTATATTTATAACACTCAGTATGTGGATTTTATTTTAAATATAGGAAAAAATGAATTAATTTTTTATCCGATTAATCGAAAAAATAATCTGCCGATTTTAATCAATTATAAAAATAATCGTTAGTTGCAGCCCTAGTCTCCTTAGACATGAGAATTGTCTAATAGACCAGAGACATTGCAAGCTAGTTTCAACATGTCTTGCCCTCCAGATCTCCTTAAAGGGACACTGAACCCAATTTTTTTCTTTCGTGATTCAGATAGAGCATGCAACTTTATAATTTACTCCTATTATTATTTTTTTTTTCTTCGTTCTCTTGCTATCTTTATTTGGGGAAAAAAAAAATCTAAGCTCTTTTTTTTTTTTTTTTTTTATTGGTGGATGAATTCATCCAACAATCAGCAAGAACAACTCGGGTTATAAACCAAAAATGGGCCAGCATCTAAACTTACATTCTTGCATTTCAAATAAAGATACCAAGAGAATGAAGAAAATTTTGATAATAGGGGTAAATTAGAAAGTTGCTTAACTGCATGCACTATCTGAATCACGAAAGAAAAAGTTTGGATTCAGTGTCCCTTTAAGGCCATCTGTGGCTTGGTGTATGGAGGTGGTTGGTCTCATGGTGTCTAGCTTGGAGATAATGTCTTTCCAGGTTTCACTTCAGATTGTTACAGCTGCACATGCTGAACGAGTGGAATGGCGATCAATTGGATCTGTCTCAACAGATTTCTCTGGACAACCAATCGGGAGAATCGCTCTCTGTGGTTTTTTCCGGATCACTTGTCAAGACCATCCTTGGTGATTGTGACTATGGTTGCGAGTCTGTCAGGATTGGGGAGCTGTTTGGGGTGCAAGGAAGGCACATGGCCTTTGGTCTCAGGAGGTAAAGCTCCCTCCTGATCTCATTTTGGATCTTCGGGGCAATATACAATGCTCTGAAGGCTTGGCCTCTGCTGTGTTGGTCCCAGTTAATCAAATTCCAATCAAACCATATATCCGCAGTGGACATCATCCATCAGGGGTGAACGAGAAGCTCCCTAGTTTTGAGGGAAGTATCTTGGATTCTGGTGTGGGGGAGACCTGCATTTGTTCGCTGTCAGTGATCCACATTCCAGGTGTGGACAACTGGGAAGCGGATTTCCTCAGCAGACAATCATCCGGGAGAATGGTCTCTCCATCCCGAGTGTTTACAGAAGGAAGATCTTATAACGTCTCAATACCAAGCTACCCAGATAGGGGTCGAGGTACCTTGGAGGTTCAAACCAATTGATCCTTTCCGACCGTTAACATTGCTTCCTAGTGTAGTGGCTCGAGTCAAGCAGGCGTCAGTGATGCTGACTGCTCCGTCTTGGCCGCAAAGGATATGGTTCGGATCTAGTGGGGATGTCATCTCCTCCGTGGAAGTTACCTTGTCGCAGGGATCTGCTGACCAAGGTCTCTTTGCTCATTAATGTCTAGATTCTCTGAGGCTAACTGACTGGAGATTGATTGCTTAGTCCTAGCCAAGAGAGGGTTTTATGAGAGTTATTTTTACTCTCATTCCCCAAGGCAGAGCATACAGTGATCTGAGATGTCATCACAGAAAGAATGGGACACATGCAGGAACTGTCAGCGATTTAACTTTGCAGCACTGCTCCACTTTAGGCTGCTCTTTTCAAACAGAGCTGTGCTCTAGCAGCATTGTGTACGTTTTCCTTAACACGGTGCATTCAGAGCAAAGTGCAGTTTGAAGTGAACAGTCAAATATGCAGTAGAGCTGCAAAGCAGCGTAAGCATCCATTTATTTTATTTAAAAAAAAAAAAATGGGGGGGGGAAACATTTTTTCTAACTTTGACCCCCCAAAATCTGTTGTACATCTACAACAACCAAATGCTAAATAGTTTCTACATTTTGTCCTGAGTTTAGGAATACCCAATGTTTACATGTTCTTTGCTTTTTTTTTTTTTTTTTTTTTTTTTTTGCAAGTTATTGGGCAATAAGTACAAGTAGCACTTTGCAATTTTTTTTAGCAATAGTTACATTGCAACACTGATATCTGTATATAACCCTTCACATGTGTGTGTGTGTGTGTATATATATATATATATATATATATATATATATATATATATATATATATATATATATATATATATATTTTTTTTTTTAAAGAAGACAACCTAAGGTATTAAACTTGGGGTATTTTTTTTTTTTTTTTTCTTCTTGCAACCATTTTACCACCAATTTATGCCACAGTTTTTTATTTTTTTTTTATTTTTGTGACACAAATAGCAAATTGAGAATACATATATACTGAGAACGTTAAGGGTTACTGCCAAAGAACACCCCAATATGTGTTCAGCAACATCTCCTGGGTACAGTGATACCACCCATGTATAGGTGTGTTGGGTTCTCTGGGGGCTAAAAGGCCTTAATTTTTAGGAGGTGCATTCCAGTTTTCCTACTTGTGATTTTCAAATCAGTTCATCATGCATCCATGTCCTACTTGGGACATTTTTGAAGCCGGCCAATGTAATTTACCCCCATCAAACCATATATTTTTGAAAAGTAGACACCTTAGGTAGGGTATTGGAAATGCTGGTATTTTAACACACTTGTGCTAATTCAACCACCAGCCATTGCCAAACTTTTGGCTATTCATTTTTTTGTGTTTATTTTTCACACACATTGTACTTTGGCAGTAACACAGAACTGAGAATCCATGCCTAAAGAACACCCCAATATATGTTCAGCAACATCTTCTGAGTACAGTGATACCACCTATGCATAGGTTTGTTTGTGGGTTGCAATGCCAAACTTCTGACATGTTTGTGGGGTTTTTTTTCTCCACATTCAACATATCTTCTTTTTGGGGGCCTTTTTACATACCCCAATTTATTTGCTTGCCATGAACGTGCATGTATTTGAAAAGTTGACACCCCCAATGTATTGTATATGAAGTGTTTTGATGCCTTTGATGCAACTGTTTTAGCAAAAAAAAAAATTGGAGTAAGTATATGGTGCTAATATTTTTAATTTTACACACACATTTTGATTTTTTTTTTTTTTTTTTGACTGATTTAGGAGAGCCTGTTGTAAGTTATTGCAATAAAACACTCAAGGTTGTTTTCTGCAAGACCTCCTGAGTACACCCCCCCAATGCATAGGTTTGCCAGGATTTTGGGAAGGTTCAGTTACAATTGTATGACTTTTTTTTTTAATTTGAGTTGAAAGTGAGTATTTCTGATGATTGGCCTATCTTTAGTTTGAGGCATATCTCAAACCCCAGTTTTATTTATTGCCATGAAAGTGTATATATTTGAAACATTGACCACCCCAAGGTATTGAATATGGAATGCTTTGATGCAACCGTTTTAGCCAAAAAAATTGGAGAATGTGTATGGTGGTAATTTTTTTCAATTTTCATTTTTACACACACATTGCTGTTTGACTATGATTTAGGAGAGCCTGTTGTAAGTTATTGCAAGAAAACACTCCAGGTTGTTTTCTGCAAGACCCCCAGAGTACACCCATGCCCCCAATACATAGGTTTGACACGGGTTTTGGTAAAATACAGCACCAATTTTAGAACTTATAAAAAAATAGAAGAGTGAAATGTTAAAATCTGGCACAGTAAAAGTTAAAAAACAAACTCGACAACAGTAAACATACCCCCCCCCCCAAAAAAAAAACCAGAACAGATATATATATTTGCTTTGAAACCACAGCCTATTACAATGGGTTGAGCTTCAGGTAATATCAGATCTCATTATGTTATAACTTTCATGTACACAGACTTGCTTCCTTATCTTATATTTGTCTGGAACACCAAAGCTCAATACATAGAGAGAACAATGGAAAATTATAATTTTATTACTTAACTATCATGCCCCCACTTAGGGTGTAATCTCTTCTGCTGGCTGTGTTTACTTAGGCTTGTCAATAGCATATACGCAAGTATCAAAACTTTCAGTATAGGTTGGGAAACCACAAGCTAAATCAGCTATTTCAAATGCTGAAATATGAGTAAAGGAGCTACTTGCAACCAATTTAATACACTCTCTAGCAGGTAAAAAGGATCACTGGGAATAATTTAAAGGGGAGAAAGTTTTTGGGTGAACTGTCCCTTTAAGTAATTTGCAACCTTTTTGTACCAGGCCCTTGTCTTCCGCATAATTAGGTAGGGCTGCAGTAGCTGATCTGCCAGATCAACCCCACCCATATGCCGGTTATAAGCCTTGTGCTCTCAGCTCTGTCACGTACATAGACCTCCACAGTCCTTTCATTGTGGATGGTGGTAAGAAGGTACACCTCCTTGTCTCTTTACTTAACTACTAACAGCTCCTCTTGGCGCTGAGGTCCCCCCCCCCTTTGTAGCCGAGTGCGTGCAAGTTGTGCTGGGAAACCTGCGCGGTTCGTTCTAATTGTACCGCAAGCTACTGTATCAAAACAATACAATAATTGTCTAGATACAAGTGATACCCTTTGTTCATCAGGGGTAATATCAGGTCCAAGACAATCTTGCCAGTGGTTCCCATATGTTCTGGGCAACCTGGAGGGTCAAGCTGGATATCCTTTCCATTGTACACCCTGAAGACCTGAGTATACCCAGTCTCGCTTATATACCTTTTACTTTATACCTGGAGCGCTTGGAAGGCATATACTGCTTGAATCCCAGCCTTCCCTTATACTTCATCAGGGATTCATTCACGCATATATTCCTTAAAGGTGTATAAGCCTCTGCAAACCTGGCAGCTAAGTGGGTAATCGGGGGGGCGGATTTTATACAGCCTGTCAAACTGGGTATGATCCCTAGGGGGCACAGGCTGTCGACGAAGTGCATGAAATATAGAATCATTTTAAACTTTTCCAGAAGGGTCCTCCAAAAATAGGATGTGCATTTTCAAAGTTTTTAAAATATCAACACAAACTAGAGTTGTTAATGCTGTTTAAAAAAAAAAAAAAAAAAGTGCTCCACTTTTGATTGGGAACCATAAAATACTTTTTGTTTCAGGGTTTTTCCTCTGAAACATCGATGAGAAGGAAGATGATGGCCTTTTATTGCTCTCAACTAATCAATAAAGGGGTGGTTGCCCGGATGGTTTACCCTGCTAAAATTATTGTTGAGGACAATGGATCCAGACAGATTTTCAGTGATGTTAAAAAATATATGGCTATGAAACCATGATAGAGATATATATATATATATATATATATATATATATATATATATATATATATATATATATATATATATATATATATATATAGTGGGACCTTGGTTTACAAACGACTCGGTATACGAAATTTCGGTTTACGAATTCAAAATCTTGAAAAAAATTGTCTCGGTTTAAGAATTTTTTTCGCAATACGAAACAAATGTTCCGGTTTGCCCCTCGGTTTACGAATTTTTTTCGCAATACGAAGCAAGTGTTCCCTGCATACTGAAGTGTGGGTAGCAGTTGGAGAGGTTTTGGAGCCATTTGCAGCAAGTTGTTGAGCCTTTTGGAGCCATTTGCAGCAAGTTGTGGAGCCTTTTGGAGCCATTGGAGCCATTTGCAGCAAATATTTGAGCCTTTTGCAGCAGGTTTTGTAGACTTTATTTGACTTTTTCTCTCACCTCCGGAACGCATTAATTGGTTTTCAATGCATTCCTATGGGAAACCGTGTTTCGGTTTACGAATTTTTCGCAATAAGAAACATCCCGGAGAACGAATTAAATTCTTAAACCGAGGTCCCACTGTGTGTATATATATATATATATATATATATATATATATATATATATATATATATATATATATATATAATTTTCATGCTATTTAATGGAGGATAGGATGGTTTGTTATTTGTTTGTCCTATTGTGCCGGCGATGTTGGAGAAGCAAAAAATTAGCTCCAGAGTTGTGTCCCTATATATACACTGTGTGTGTGTGTGTGTGTGTGTATATCTCCATCTCTCTATCTCATACATTTTCTATGGCATTTTGGGAGAAGATTAAAATACAAATATTCCCTTTTATTAAGGAAAAATTGGTATTGGGTGATGATTTTAATTTGACTCTGTGTCCAGAGTTAGATTGTCCAAGAAAAACATGTTACAATATAGGAAAGGAGCTGAATATCTTAAGAAATTTTGTTCTAAATTAAAACTAGTTGATATCTGGCAAATTCTTAATACCCATGTCCAGCTTTTTTCCTGTTAGTCAAAAGCTCACAGAACTTTTTCTTGAATTGACCCGTTTCTAATTTCGGAATCTTTATCTATTCATAAAGCTGATATAGGTGAGATTGTGATATCAGACCATGCGATTATCTCTGACGTTTTTTCTTTCTCTTCTCTAGTAAAACTATTCAAAACCTCAATGTTAGTTTATCCGTGGTATCTATACAATAATCCTAAATTTGTTATTTGGGTAAAACAAAAAATGGAAAGATTATACGCATAACATCTCTTATCCTAATAAAGATGAAGTCTTTTGGGAGGCTTCTTAAGCAGTTATAAGGGATGAAATGAAGGCTTATTTAAATATTTGGCATAAAAAGAAGAGTGCTCATGAACTCCAACTATCCAATTAGGTTAGGAATGCATATAAAAAATGTGTCACTTCGTTCAGAAGTAAACTAGAATAAATTTATATAGAGATGAAAAGGGAGAGAGACCTCTTTCTGACACAAAAAGCACAAGAAGAGGAAGTAAAACTTAAAATTGTTTGCAAATTCATTACTTTAGTAGATTATGTTTGGAATTTAGATCAACTTAAAAAAAAGTTCCCTTTATTGAGATCTGGCCATTCTAATGTTAGACACAGTTAAAGCATTTGAATGTATCACGTGGGAACTTCTTTAAAGAGCATTAGCTAATTTTGGCTTTAAGAATAATTTTGTGAACTTTATAAAGAAATTATATTTGAAGCCAATATCATTTCTTTTAGTTAATGGTACTGTATCTACGGTAATTACGCTGCAGAGAGGCACGAGACAAGGGTGCCCCCTGTCACCTCTTTTTAATATAGCGTTAGAACCTTTAGCAGTGCGATTGAGAGGAGTGCTAACAGGGATTGCTGTTGGTACACTCACCCTGAAAATGCTATTGTATGCGGATGATTTATTTTGATCTTTTTAGAAAATATCTCACAATCAATACCAGCTACAATGCAGTGTCTGGAAGAGTTTAACTCATTTTCTGGATACAGAATTAATTTGGAGAAAAGTGAACTGATTTGGATCGGGAAATCCATGAATTTGCCATTTAGAGAAGTGGACTCTATTAAATACTTAGGTCTTGAAATATATAGAAATCCCAAACACTAGTATAAAACTAATTTTACAGCTCTTTTTCTTAAGATCCAAGAAGACCTTTAATTGTGGACATCTTTCCCGCTTTCTATTACGGCTAGGGTTAATCTGATTATTAAAATAATTTTTCCCTGAATTTTGTACCCCCTTCAAAAGCTACCCCTTTTCATTTTAAATAAGGATTTGGGTCAGCTCTCGTCGTGGTTTTCGAAATTTGTATGGAATGGTAAGCTTGTATATCCCTTGATAGACTCACGCAAAATCGTATCTCCGCTGGTTTAGCTCTTCCTATTCTGAGATTATACAATTGGGCTGCTATGCTTAAAATTGCCATAGATTGGGTCACGGACACTAATATATATATATATATATATATATATATATATAGTTTCTTCTACTGAATTAGTATCGCATTTTGTAGCTCCATGGTCTCTGAAAGCTATTTTACATTGCCCATTACAGAGTTTACCCTCGAATGTCGTCGTTCTTCTTTCATTTAAGAACATCATCATTTTGGCCTGGCATAAGTTTTACTCTTTGTTGCAGATTGACTTTACCTATTCATAAATTTTACCCACAATAGGTAACCTGCAATTTACTGCAGGTATAAATCAAAAGGTTTTCAAAGTCTGGTCAGAGAAGGGACTTCAAAACATTCAGCAATTATTGGATGAAAATAGTCAAATACTATCTTTGGGGCTTATCTTTCAACATTATGATCTTCCTCATAATAACCTTTTTGCATATTTTCAACTGAGGCATTATGTTCTCTCTCAGAATTGGTCTTTCTTTAGATGTTTTGTGGTCCGATGTCAAGATTTGTATTCAGAAATTCAGTTCTGGTAAAGCTTCAATCTCTTTAATATATGATATTATGCTGTCAAAACAGGGTGTTATATTTTTGGATAGACTGTGTAATTTCTGGTTACCTGTTGTTATTCCTACAATAGATATTGATAAAATTAAACAAAGTTTTAATATCTTAGCCACATGCCAAATTTCTGTAAGCTGGAAGGAATCGCATATGAAACTTCTTAATGACTTCAATCTATCTCCTCTCAAAATATCCAAATTTTATCCTACCAATTCATCTTCATGTCCTCGATGTGCTAACAAGGATCAGATATGACTCGTATGTTCTGGTTGTGCCCTAAAATCAAACAACTCTGGCAAAAAGTAAATATTGGCTTAATAAAATACACAATACGATTTTTGTTTTGTCATTAGAAGAGGTTCTTTTTTAGTACATAGTTCTAATGTCAACATTCAGGTAACTATATATATATATTAAATACTATTATCATGACAGTCAGATATTTTATTGTAAAAAACTGGAAAGCTAATCGTATCCCGAGCTTCTCTCAAATATTGAAAGAAATTCAATCCCAATTGTTTATGAATCATTTCATTTGTATTTAGCAACTGAGAAAAGATTAAAACGATTTCTGGAAAGATGGGCTTTAATTATTAAGTCCTATTGAATTTTTTTACAAAAATTTATTATTCCCCTTTTTATCTTCTACAAATTTTGCGGAATTTGTCTTACTGGGTGTGTTCCCGGAGACGTGGATTTCGAACTATAGGGAAATATATTAGTAATCCATTCACTTGATAGTAGTCTTAGATGTTAGTGACCAGGGGAGTGGGGAAGGAGAGGAGATATCTATCATACGCTAAGTTATGCTAGGGGGGAAGACACTTTTTTTTTTTTTTTTTTTTTTTTTTGTTATTGTTCTGTTCTGACTTTTTCCGCTTTAGTTGCGGCAGTTTTTCTTATTTTTAAAAAAATTATAGAAAAATGCCAGAAAGCAAAAGATTTACAGTTTAGTATTATGTAGACTGAATAAATTTTTTGTTATATGTATATGCAATGATATAATTGTGTATGAAGATGGAAAGTTTCCTGCGTGGCACACAATTGTGATGTCTGATTTATGTCTGTGCACATTGGCAGTTAATAAAACCAATTAAAAAGATAAATAATATAATAATAAAAGAAATGTGGAATCATTTTATACCTGTTCCTCGACATACACTGGGAGAAAATGGGGGTAGAGCAGATGGGGCTACTGCGACAGTAGGAGCGGATGGAGGGTTTTCTATATGATCATATATCATCAAGCATAGTCAATGCCCAGAATTTTTTAAATTCTGGCACATCGATTGGGGCCCATTGTTGCTTTGCCAAAAAAAGAGTCAGGCTTTGCAGCATGGAACTGATGGACATTATAAATTAGTTTTGGTGACAATGTTCCCCAATACATCATCACCCAGAAACTTCTCCATAAATTGTTTGGTAGCTAAATCCTATGACATCCAGATTTCTTTCTGCTTCTATGAGTAATCAGGCTAGGGACAGCCCCATGATGCACTGGGCAACGGCATCTTTGAAGCCACATTGTGGTAGGGGGGCTTAATTGGGGTTTATTGGACTTTTTTTTTTTTTTTTTTATATTAAATGCTCTGCTGGGCTCAAAACGGAGCCCGGCATTCAGGAACAATATTGCAGGTTGCCTCAACATTGAGGCATCGCTGCAATACTGTTTGTGCGGCTAGAAGCTAGCACTCAGATTGCCCGAGGACATGCCAGGCACGTTCTTAGTCCTTAATGACCACTTTTTGTAGGACGTTAAGGGGTTAATATAGCAATGATGGTTGTGCAAAGCTGGGGAATGGATAGTAAAGGTGCTATCTATCTTTTCAAACAATACAAAAAAATATCAAGTAGACTGCCCTTTTATTTTTTTTTATTTTTTATTATAAGTGTGTGTAGTGATTCTAATGAACAATGATATGTATGTTTTAATGTCTATAGGAACTGCATTAGTCCATTTAAAAAAAAAAGCTTTTCATCAACAATATTATGAAAAATATATATTTAAAGAAGTGACTGAGAAAAATCAGCTTTTGTAAGAAAGAAATGTGACCTCCAGTTAATTTAAAGATTCAAAGTAGCAAATTGACACAATATACTTTGCTACATTAATTGAAACGGTCAAGAAATCTACAGATACAGGTAGCCCTCAGTTTACGCCGGGGTTAGGTTCCAGAAGGAATGGTTGTAAATCGAAACCGTTGTAAATTGAAACCCAGTTTATTATGTAAGTCAATGGGAAGTGAAGGAGTTAGGTTCCAGGCCCCTCTCAAAATTGGCATAAGTAACACCTAATACATTATTTTTAAAGCTTTGAAATGAAGACTTTAAATGCTAAACCGCTTTATAAACCTAATAAAATAATCACACAACACAGAATATATAAATAAACTAAGTTAAATGAACAAAAAAATGTGCTTAACAGAATTATAAACCTAATAAAATGATCACACAACACAGACTTCACTTGCATTTTTCTGCAAACAGTTCTTTCTATGCATTCCAATCTGGACTGATTTATAGACAGGAAGATCCTGATCCTTTGAAATCTGCTCGATAGCTCAGGTCTGGTTAAACTGATTAATTTCAGCTTGCTTGGCTTTGCTGCAACACAAGCAGACAGCTCCACCTACTGGCTATTTTAATAAATGCACTGCTTCTCAATGCTTTTCAATAGCAGTCACATGACTGGAAAAAAAGGTTGTTATTCTGAAACTGTGTAAATTGAACCGTTGTAAAACGAGGGCCACCTGTATACCCGTGTCAACACTGGTTCTGATTGTTTTCATTTACTTAACTTTTTGTTACTGTGTGTCTCTTTATTGCTGACTAAATTATGTATCTTTCTCCCCCCCCGCTTATTTTAAGGCATATTACAACATCCTGATGGGACTGTCTTGAAACAATTACAGCCACCACCACGTGGACCAAGAGAACTGGATTTCTATAACATGGTATTTTTGTTTGTGTTTCTTTTATTTAAAAAAAAAAAAAAAAAAAAAAAAAAAAAGCCAAAAGAATAAATACATATGTGCTATAAAGTACTTACCCATTTTATATGGTTTGATTTGCAATTCTGAGAATTGGGGGGGGAAAATCCAGTAAAGGGACAGTAAAGTCAAAATTTAAACTTTCATTATTCAGATGGAGCTTGCAATTTTAAACTACTTCTGTTAAAGTGATTAAAGCTCCAATTGTTGCATGCCCCCTTTGGCATTAAGCTCGTGGGGCCATGCAACGATTGGAGGAAGTTGGATTCGTCATTGATCTGCTAAAAAAAGCTGGAAATATGAGAGGAGGATCAGTGCTACGTTTTCCATAACGCAAAAGTATTTTAAAATTAAGCACAATTGTAAACTTTAATGAATTAAAGTACCCCTCTTTTTAAGAGTATTTTTTATTCTGGGCTTTACTTAGTTAAAGTTTACAATCACTTTAATACATTTGCATCATTCTCTTGGTATCTTTTATTGAAGAGTTAAACTAAGTAGGCTCATAAGAGCTTAGGAGTGTGCTCTATACTCTAACGCTGCTCCCATAGAGTATTAGACACGTGCACACCCTAAGCTCTTATGAGCCTACATAGTTTTACTTTTCAAATAAAAAATACCAAGAGAACGATGCAAATTTATTAACAGCAGTAAATTGGAAAGTTGTTTAAAATTCAATGCTCTATCTCAATCATGAGAGCTTTTTTTTCCCTTTTTCTTCTTAAAAGGGAAGAGCCCACAGCTGCATTCATTACTTTTTGGAATTAAGAACCTGGCCACCAGGAGGAGGAAGACACCCTAGCCAAAGGCTTAAAGGGACACTGAACCCAAATTTTTTCTTTCGTGATTCAGAGAGCGTGCAATTTTAAGCAACTTTCTAATTTACTCCTATTATCAAATTTTCTTAATTCTCTTGGCATCTTTATTTGAAATGCAAGAATGTAAGTTTAGATGCTAGCCCATTTTTGTGAACAACCTGGGTTGTTCTTGCTCATAAAGTGCTGTCCAGAGTGCTGAACTGAAACAAAAAAAAAACTTAGATGCCTTCTTTTTAAATAAAGATAGCAAGAGAACGAATAAAAATTGATAATAGGAGTAAATTACAAAGTTGCTTAAAATTGCATGCTCTATTTGAACCACAAAAGAAAACATTTGGGTTCAGTGCCCCTTTAAATACCTCCCCCCACTTCCCTCATCCCCCAGTCGTTCTTTGCCTCTTGTCGCAGGAGATTGGCAGAGAAGTGTCAGAAGTTCGAGATAGTCTCTTATGGAGGGTTGTATTCTTCGCTATGGGACTGGAGTTTTAAGTAATCCTGTCATCCTCTCAGTGAGAGCATGGGTGAAAGTTAGAGTTCGGAGATGCAGTGGTAGTTCTTCTGCATAACCATCCCGACTCGTATTAACAGCTCCTTGGTAATCGGCGTTGACGAGTTTCGCTGCCTACCATTCTTCACTCAAGTCCATGTCAGAAGCGAGGCTACTATCTGTCACACTTGAAGGGCCGCGTTCCTGTTCCACAGCGTAGATTCCGGTAAGATCGTTGCATTTTTTTTTTCGATATGGGAATGTACTGTTAACGAAACAAGATAGGGTCCCAGTGGGACTCCTTTTATCTTAATAAGGAATCTTGGGTTAATATCTCCTGAGGGGAGTTATTGAACAGGGGGGACTTTTAATCATGTTATATGATATTATCTGCAATGTGTAGCTTCACTTAGGCTCACAGCCTAAAGGGACATAACGTACTTCTTTCATGACGCGATCTCTTAGGATTGCACACTCTTTTGTGACTGGCACGGTGCACCCCATGACGGGTGCGGTTTCCGTTGTTTGATTTTTCACTTCCGTATGCTGACTGTGTGCGACCGAGAGAGTCTAGCTCGTGGGTTGTCTGGTTCACAGGAGGTGGTGAGTGCCCCAGCCATTGGGGGTGTCAAGGTGTTTAGGGAAAAGAAAAATTAAACTGGCACTACTGTATGAAAAGTAAGAAAAAGAACAGAGTACAGGGTTCCGGTGCTACCCCTTTAAAATAATCAGTTTGGGATTGGGGGGAGAGAAAAAGTAAGGGTTTTAAATAGCACTCATACTTACTAAATAGTTAAACATTAAAACTCAAAACTTTAATGTAAATTGATTTAAAATAGGGAAAAACATCCCTAGTATTATCATATAAAACCCACAAAAGACTGTGCAGCAAAGTGTGCCGTCAGTCGCTCTTCTGTTTCCTGGCCGATAACAGGAAACATCGGCTTCAGGTGACTAGAGTGACTGAACGGTTCTATAGCAAAGTTTAAAACAACAAACGCGTTTCGGCTAATTTACTAGCCTTTCTCAATGTGTTAGACTGACAGTATGAAACTGAATAAAACGAGGAAGGAGAATACGCAGTCTCTTTAAACTCAAACCCCCTTCAAAAAGGCCAATCCACTGTGTGTGTAAGTGGCACACCTCCTAAACCAATCATGAGTTGTGAAACATTTTTCCCATTTTGTTGAGGCTGTGTGTATGGCTGGCCAGGATATGAGTTAAAGTAACCTCTTCTTTTTTTTTAATAGGGTCTATGGGCTAGATTGATCAAAGCTGAGGCGTACAGGGACACGTATACGCGCCCCTGTACGCCTCAGCTTGCCTGTGGCGGGGTGAAATTACCCACAGTTAATCAACATTGCACACGAGCACAATTCTGCGCTCGCGTGCAATCCCGCCCACGCACAACAAATCACGCGTGGGCAGGAGCTGTCAATCTCCTCGGTCGGACTCTACCGCGGAGATTGAATTTCGCCACCTTAGAGGTGGCGAAGAGCTTAGGGAAGCAGCGGTCTAGTGACCGCTGCTTGATAAATTACAGCGAGCAAGTTCTTGTGAGAACTTGCAGCCGTAAGGGCTTGATAAATCGAGCCCTATATCGATGTTTGTCTATTTTATCTGTACAGACAGGTTAAGTTTGAAAATCAGTGTAATAAATGCCCAATACTTTAGGTCCATTAAGGACCAAAACCAGGCGCTTGCCATATGCAACACAATGTGTAAAACATACTATCCACATAAATGTTGCCTAAAAAAAACAGGGCGCCCGCGAGTCCTTCAGTACTAGTGATTACATGAACACTGACATCCAAAACGATCCCAAATTTGTAACACTGTGTATCGGATATTAAACAGAGAATAAAGAATAAAAACCAAATACCCATATTAGTTCCGCTACATACGTCCCCTTCTAAGTTATATTAGTTGTATTAAATAATCTTATGATATGCTAAGATTTAGAATCAATGTGATAGGGGTCTGTCTATTATAATTTCAAAGTCTCTATGATGCAAGGCACAAATAGATCTTTAATGTGTGTAGGTAAACGTACTGTGACTTTATCTGTAAATATAAAATATGTACACATTGATTAAAATTCCTTAAATTAATATAATACGGATTGAAATAGACATCTTGGACTGTGAAACACATCAAATCAAATATGTCTAATTTCCGTTCATTACATATAAATTACATCTATAATAGGTGTTTACTAATAAGATCATCGAACTTTCAATCTTACTTTGATCCATAAAGTAGGTATACAGAGTTAATGCAATTCATTGTTCCTATCTATGGAGTTAAAAAATGTGTATATATAGGGTAGATTAAAAATCCCTGTTGCAAAGTGGTTACAAATTGTAACCCTTCAAATACTACTCTGCTTCTAATTGAAGCAAACACACTGTTCAAATTCTAATCATCGTCAAAACAAGGGAAAGATGTGTATATATACTGCTTTAAACCTCTAAATAATAGACATTATACTCCTTATTTCATACAATAATTATGGGGACTTAAATTAGATTATGTTGGTACCCTTTTATTTAAATGGGCGATAAAGATTTTTATATTAAAGGTAAACTCTAGATATATACCCAATAATTATTGAATTTGTTCATCCCATGAGGTATGACAATGTTCAGATTGAAGACCCATTTGGTTTCCATCTTCAATAATCTTTGTTCAGTATCACCCCCTCTTATTCCTGGTTTTAATCTTTCTAGACCCCAATATTTCATTGCATTGGTATTTCCATTATGGGATTGTAAAAAATGTTTAGCTACGCTTGTAATCTGTTTCTTATTTTCTACATCCTTACGGGCAGTCCTTATATTGCTCAGATGTTTTCATACATGTTCCCAGACTCCAGTGTAGTCATACCTACATAAAACTGATCACAATTGCAAGATATACAATAAATAACATTAGTACTCTTGCAATTAATATGATCTTTGATTATGGAGGATTCTGATATACCCGACACGGAGGATGTGTCTTGCGATGAATATGAAATGGCCCGGGTAATGCCCATCATTTATGTCCCGGGTGCCGTTCTAGAGTACTCTCTCTTCTCCTGAATCTGGGAGTTTAAGGTGTGTTGAGCCATCCGCCTCAGAGGTTTCCATGACCCGTGAGGCGCTTGCCCAAGTACCTTTTCCGGCTATGCACACAGGTGTCACTATGGCCTTCACTCCTCCGGAGAGTGGCCTGTTTCTGCCGGAGGTTACGGCACATTTCCGCATGGCTATTTCTATGGCATTGTCTCATTTATATCTCCCAAGTGAAGTTTTGCTTCAATATTGTCCGTGCTCCGTTAAAGTCCATCGAGCGTGGCACCTTCTGGGGAAACGTTGGCCCCCTGAGGCTTCAGGTGCCCCAATCTCGGAGCCGAGGTCTCCAGTAGATCCGGCGAGGGATGATTTGGCCTTCCGCTATAGGCTGGCTTGCCTTCCGGTTCTTTTAAGACATGTTTTGGCATTGTTAGAGGATCCTAGTCCTAGTGGGCAGAGGGATGAAGCCAATCTCCTTACCGTCTTCATTTTTGGTTTCTTTGTGTTTTCCGTTCCATTTCTGAGCTTGGATGAATGAGGCCTCTATGGCTGGCCCGGCTGTGGTTTCATTCGCCTTGGGTGTTCACCCAATGGGTGCTGCCTTTCATTTTATTTGTGTTCCGGATGGATGGGTTTTAATTTGGTTTTTCTTAAGCTCAGATCTGTTAGTTTTCATTTGTATAAATGTTCTTTTACTGGAACCGATACTTGCGACTAGTGGTTGTGTGGGCACTCCCTCGAGAGTTGCGCACTTGTTGAATATTCAAATTTTCGTTTCCAGTTCATTTATTGCTCCTACTGGACACATTTTCTTGGACCTTGAACAGTTTTCAGATTGTCCTTATACCAGGCTGGTACTGGTCGGGCGCTTTTGCTGCTGTTACCAGGGTTCATGTCACCTTCGGGTGCTGAGAATGCCTCTTGGCCTATTCTATGGACTCCGGGCTCGGATCCTATTGGAGTTGAGGTCTGAGGTTTATATACAACTTCTCCAGACGATGGTGGAGTACCATCCTTCCCCCACTTTTGGGGGGGATCGTCTGGTCGAGTATGTGGGCGTGTTCGTTTCCTCTGTTCGAGTTCTGTTACTCTGAATAGGTGGTGTGCAGGGATTCCCTGCCTTCTGTGGGAGCTACAGCTCCGGCGTTAGCCTGCTCAAGGTAAAATTATTTGATTAAATAGCTTCTTCAAGCTCTCTGACTGTCGGAGTTCCTCGGTCGGACTACGGTCTTAACATCGAGTGTATTGCGCCACGGCCTGTGGCATAGTGGATATTCCATCTACCTGGAATCTGAGATACTAGGATTCAATTCCTGGTTCTTCCCTATTCTCAATGTTACGCTAGCTTTGGCTTGTCAGTAGTAGAGGTTGGGTGCGGAGGGCCGCCCTTCAAGGGTCAATCAGTTGTCTATTTTTTTTCTCGATACTCCGCTCTGGGTTTTGGGGGCGGTGCCTTACGTTCTCTTAGATGGCGAGCGAGGCCTTGGGTTATCATTTGCTTTCGGGTATTGATGTTACCCTGCCAGTGTGTGTGTATCACGTGTTGTCACTTGCTTATGAGATTTATTGCGATCCTTTTGCACTGGGTGCTGATCTCAGATGGAGCAGGAGTCCATTGTGGCTCTTGGGTTTGAGGCTATCTAGATCGCCAGGTCTACGGACTTTAGAGGTACGCTCCTCCTTGAAGGAGGCAGCTTAGGGTACTTTCAGATATTTGCATCTTGTGATAGGTCGTTGTCAAGGACCCTGACCCTGGCCCATGTCTCTCCATGGATGGGAGTGGACGGTTCGGTTTATGCTTGAAGTTTGTGGTCCAGCGGGCCCCTTTTCGCAGGGGCTGGGACTCTGAGAGATGTCTACTGACGGGTTTAGACTTTGGTCTTTCTGACGGGTTCCTTTCTGTCTTCTGGTGCACTTACAATGTTCCTGTAGACGCCAGATGCTTTTACCTGGGTTGGTGAAGTGGCTGAGGAGTCTCGCCTCTATGGTAGGGTTTTTTTTCCCCCGTTTTTTCTTTCCTTTATCTCCAGAGTTAGGGGTTGGGTTCCCGGGTTCGGACATACTTTAGTATTTGTGGAGTCCGGGGGATCCTTGGTCCTGCCTTGCAGGGGTTTTCCCTTCCTGCGTTCAGGTTCCTGGGAGGGGAACTGTGATGTTGTGTCGGGTTTCCCCGTTCCTGTAGCAGGAGGCTGTAAGTGGCTCCAGTGGGGGCTTCTCCCACGTGTATCCATTATAGGCATATTAAGGTTTAAGGGGAAATCTTCCCTTGGGAAGTGTGCCCTTTTTGCCCTCGACTGTGTGTAGGGGGTCTCGTACCCAAACACATTGTTTTCCTGACTCTCTGGAGCATGCTGTTGCAACAGCGGTTTGACAGGGGAATTTGTTCCTCATTGATCCTCTTCCTTTCCTGTGATCTGGGACTCTTGTATCGGTCTTTTGAAGCCTTTTGGCTAGAACCGTTATCCTGGACAGAAGGTTGGAGATCAGTTACTCAATGCAGTGTTGACCGTTTTTCTGCTGTTGCCTCTCATTGAGGGGGGACTTTGGATGACCTTCCTCTTCTCACTGGAGTCGGGAGGGGACGCTTCTTGGAGCGCTATTTGGTAGGCTGCTGCCCTTGAAGGTTTGCAGTTGCAACCATCTGTAGTGCTTTGCTCAATAATGGTGTAATAATGGTGGAGTTACAGCTCAGTGCTTTTTGTCTGGATGCTAGCAAGCTTGACGCATCTTTCAGGGGGTTGTGTTGACAATATACTCAGCCTTCCTTTGGGAGGCTGGGCTGTGAGAGTTCCTGTTCGGGCGGTTTGAGTTCTCTGGGAGAACTCTGTTCTAGCTGCTGGGATATTTATCCTGTTTCCGCTGTCTCTGTCTATCTAGCCTCCGGATCTAGATAAGTTATGGGGCATCGGGGGACTCGTAAGTTTCCTAGAGTACCTTAGGGTATGGTATGGAATTGGGGATGTGATGAGTTCCTCAAGTCCTTTTTGGGCACTCTTTCTTTTTGGGTTGTATGATCTAGGAAGTTTGTCTCTCTGGGCATTGCCTTGTAGGACAACCATGGGTTGTTCTAGTGGTTGATTGGGAAACGTTTATTTGGATTTTCCTGGTCTCTGGTTCCCTTTTGGGGGGCTGATGCAGTCCTTATGTTGGCTGGGTACATCTTGGGAGTCGTGTCCTGCGGGGCAGATGCCTCGGGGGTGGTTGGACCTGATGGACTCTAGGTCTGAGTAGTGTCTGGTTCGGCTTACCGGTGTGCATTTACCTGGGCTGAGTTTTTCTCCCGTGTCACTTGTACTTAAAATATTAGGGTGTTGAGTAATTCAGGCTGTGGTGCCTTTCGAAGAGGCCGCCTTTTGTACACCCCCCCCCCCCCCCCCCCCGTTTTCTTTTCGATTCAGAGTCCTCTGGCTTGGGTATTGCTTTCCCAAAAGTAATGAATGCAGTTGAGGACTGTTCCCTTTTTAAGAAGAAAAACATAAATTATGCTTACCTGATTTGATTTTCTTCTGAAGGGAAGAGTCCAAAGCTCCCGCCCGTATTTTTATCTTTGAGGCGGCTGTAATTTTTGTTCTTCTGGCATCTTTTTTCACCCTGATATTTCTCCTACTGTTTTTTTGTTCCCTTGGCAGAATGACTGGGGGATGAGGGAAGTGGGGGAGGTATATAAGCCTTTGTCAGGGGTGTCTTTGCCTCCTCCTGGTGGCCAGGTTCTCAATTCCCAAAAGTAATTAATGCAGCTGTGGACTCTTGCCTTCAGAAGAATGAAATTATCAGGTAAGCATAATTTGTTTTTTTACTTTACTGTCCTTTTTTAAAAGCATTTTTATGCACCAAAAATGAATCACTACATTGCAAAAGATCTGCATGAAAATTACATTTAAAAACCTTTTAAAACTGTTATTTTGTTAGGAAAAAAAATACATTGATTTGCAGACCTAGGGTATACCCATTGATAAGCCTCTTGAATAATGTTATTTCCTATGCTGTGGCCAATCATGTTCCCGATTGGTCACAGCATAGGAAATGTCCCCATATGTCAACCAATCGCTGCATCATGAAGCAGTGTATGTTGTGAAACTCTCTGAGAAAGCACTTCAACTTTCATAGTGAAAGAAAAAGCAGGCAAAATAAATTGACAGTGCATTGAAAAGTTTATGGGAACACAATTTTGTGTTTAATGTCCCTACTTTTTTTTTTTCTTTCCATAAAAGGCCTTAATGGAGTCTGTAAAGAGCCAGCCTTTCTCATTATACGTACCAAAGTTTTTTTTTCAAGCGACGTACGGTCCAGTCACCTTTTTATGACCTTAGTATTTGGCTAAAATATCTTCTTGTTGTTTAATAGCTAAAGTACATGACGACAAACCTCCATTTAACCCCTTCCCGCCGTTGGGACGTTCCATGCTGTTCTGCTGTCCTGAAGTCATTTTTTTTGTCCCCTTTTTTTTTTGTAATTCCATGCTGAAATTGTGAGCATTTCAGTTCCTGTTAGAAATGAAAGTGCAGAACACTGTTATATTCCACTCAGCCATTGGCTGCACACTCTAGTGACCTATTTATAATTGTCCCTAATGTTAGCCTTATCAATATTTGGTGTTTTAATGTCCCTTTAATTACATAATATCTTGTATCTTACACTTTGTCACAGCTCCTCTCCAATCTGTCATTTTATAAATGCAGATGTACAAATATTCCAAACTATCCTGAAATCCAAACCTTTTCATGTCCCTAGCAGTTTGGATAAAAGGTTTTCTACCTGTATTGATGGAAGAACTCTACTGAAGTTTTGGGCCTGCACCACAGGACATTGCTACTAAGTCATGAAGCTAAAATTTTAATGTCACGGCTACTTTGACTTTTATTATTTTATATAATCTTAGTTTCAGGAAAGTGTTCATCAGTCACTTTAACATTTCACAGAGACATGCTGATATGCTTGGTGTTCCCTCCTTTTTTGCAGGTTTTTGCAAATGACTGTACTGACCGAAATCTCCTTGACCTGCAGAAATATTTGCCTAAATATTTTGGCACATGGTCACCTACAGGCTCTGCAAATGGTATGTATTAAAATATATGGTTTGACCATTTATTTTGTGCGGCTGACGTCTTAAACCCATAACTTCAATTTCTCCAACATAGGTGTGTCCGGTCCACGGCGTCATCCTTACTTGTGGGATATTCTCTTCCCCAACAGGAAATGGCAAAGAGCCCAGCAAAGCTGGTCACATGATCCCTCCTAGGCTCCGCCTACCCCAGTCATTCTCTTTGCCGTTGTACAGGCAACATCTCCACGGAGATGGCTTAGAGTTTTTTAGTGTTTAACTGTAGTTTTTCATTATTCAATCAAGAGTTTGTTATTTTCAAATAGTGCTGGTACGTACTATTTACTCAGAAACAGAAAAGAGATGAAGAATTCTGTTTGTATGAGGAAAATGATTTTAGCAACCGTAACTAAAATCCATGGCTGTTCCACACAGGACTGTTGAGAGCATTAACTTCAGTTGGGGGAACAGTTTGCAGTCCTTTGCTGCTTGAGGTATGACACATTCTAACAAGACGATGTAATGCTGGAAGCTGTCATTTTCCCTATGGGATCCGGTAAGCCATGTTTATTACGATTGTAAATAAGGGCTTCACAAGGGCTTATTTAGACTGTAGACATTTTTTGGGCTAAATCGATTGATATTAACACTTATTTAGCCTTGAGGAATCATTTATTCTGGGTATTTTGATATAATTATATCGGCAGGCACTGTTTTAGACACCTTATTCTTTAGGGGCTTTCCCAAAGCATAGGCAGAGTCTCATTTTCGCGCCGGTGTTGCGCACTTGTTTTTGAGAGGCATGGCATGCAGTCGCATGTGAGAGGAGCTTTGATACTGATAAAAGACTTCTGAAGGCATCATTTGGTATCGTATTCCCCTTGGGTTTGGTTGGGTCTCAGCAAAGCAGATACCAGGGACTGTAAAGGGGTTAAAGCTTAAAACGGCTCCGGTTCCGTTATTTTAAGGGTTAAAGCTTCCAAAATTGGTGTGCAATATTTTCAAGGCTTTAAGACACTGTGGTGAAAGTTTGGTGAATTTTGAACAATTCCTTCATGTTTTTTCGCAATTGCAGTAATAAAGTGTGTTCAGTTTAAAATTTAAAGTGACAGTAACGGTTTTATTTCAAAACGTTTTTTGTACTTTCTTATCAAGTTTATGCCTGTTTAACATGTCTGAACTTCCAGATAGACTGTGTTCTGAATGTGGGGAAGCCAGAATTCCTATTCATTTAAATAAATGTGATTTATGTGATAATGACAATGATGCCCAAGATGATTCCTCAAGTGAGGGGAGTAAGCATGGTACTGCATCATTCCCTCCTTCGTCTACACGAGTCTTGCCCACTCAGGAGGCCCCTAGTACATCTAGCGCGCCAATACTCCTTACTATGCAACAATTAACGGCTGTAATGGATAATTCTGTCAAAAACATTTTAGCCAAAATGAACCCTTGTCAGCGTAAGCGTGGATGCTCTGTTTTAGTTACTGAAGAGCATGACGACGCTGATATTAATATCTCTGAAGGGCCCCTAACCCAATCTGAGGGAGCCAGGGAGGTTTTGTCTGAGGGAGAAATTACTGATTTAGGGAACATTTCTCAGCAGGCTGAATCTGATGTGATTACTTTTAAATTTAAATTGGAACATCTCCGCATTTTGCTTAAGGAGGTATTATCCACTCTGGATGATTGTGAAAATTTGGTCATCCCAGAGAAACTATGTAAAATGGACAAGTTCCTAGAGGTGCCGGGGCTCCCAGAAGCTTTCCCTATACCCAAGCGGGTGGCGGACATTGTTAATAAAGAATGGGAAAGGCCCGGTATTCCTTTCGTCCCTCCCCCCATATTTAAAAAAATTGTTTCCTATGGTCGACCCCAGAAAGGACTTATGGCAGTCAGTCCCCAAGGTCGAGGGAGCGGTTTCTACTTTAAACAAACGCACCACTATTCCCATAGAGGATAGTTGTGCTTTCAAAGATCCTATGGATAAAAAATTAGAAGGTTTGCTTAAAAAGATGTTTGTTCAGCAGGGTTACCTTCTACAACCCATTTCATGCATTGTCCCTGTCACTACAGCCGCATATTTCTGGTTTGATGAACTGATTAAGGTGCTCGATAGTGACTCTCCTCCTTATGAGGAGATTATGGACAGAGTCAATGCTCTCAAATTGGCTAATTCTTTCACTCTAGACGCCTCTTTGCAATTGGCTAAGTTAGCGGCTAAGAATTCTGGGTTTGCTATTGTGGCGCGCAGAGCGCTTTGGTTGAAATCTTGGTCGGCTGATGCGTCTTCCAAGAACAAGCTACTAAACATTCCTTTCAAGGGGAAAACGCTGTTTGGTCCTGACTTGAAAGAGATTATCTCTGATATCACTGGGGGTAAGGGCCATGCCCTTCCTCAGGATCGGCCTTTCAAGGCAAAAAATAGACCTAATTTTCGTCCCTTTCGTAAAAACGGACCAGCCCAAGGTGCTACGTCCTCTAAGCAAGAGGGTAATACTTCTCAGGCCAAGCCAGCTTGGAGACCAATGCAAGGCTGGAACAAGGGAAAGCAGGCAAAGAAACCTGCCACTGCTACCAAGACAGCATGAAATATCGGCCCCCGATCCGGGACCGGATCTGGTGGGGGGCAGACTCTCTCTCTTCGCTCAGGCTTGGGCAAGAGATGTTCTGGATCCTTGGGCGCTAGAAATAGTCTCCCAGGGTTATCTTCTGGAATTCAAGGGACTTCCCCCAAGGGGAAGGTTCCACAGGTCTCAGTTGTCTTCAGACCACATAAAAAGACAGGCGTTCTTACATTGTGTAGAAGACCTGTTGAAAATGGGAGTGATTCATCCTGTTCCATTGAGAGAACAAGGGATGGGGTTCTACTCCAATCTGTTCATAGTTCCCAAAAAAGAGGGAACGTTCAGACCAATCCTAGATCTCAAGATCTTAAACAAATTTCTCAAGGTCCCATCTTTCAAGATGGAAACCATTCGAACTATCCTTCCTTCCATCCAGGAAGGTCAATTCATGACCACGGTGGATTTAAAGGATGCGTATCTACATATTCCTATCCACAAGGAACATCATCGGTTCCTAAGGTTTGCATTCCTGGACAAACATTACCAGTTCGTGGCGCTTCCTTTCGGATTAGCCACTGCTCCAAGGATTTTCACAAAGGTACTAGGGTCCCTTCTAGCTGTGCTAAGACCAAGGGGCATTGCAGTTGTACCTTACCTGGACGACATTCTGATTCAAGCGTCGTCCCTCCCTCGAGCAAAGGCTCACACGGACATCGTCCTGGCCTTTCTCAGATCGCACGGCTGGAAAGTGAACATGGAAAAGAGTTCTCTATCCCCGTCAACAAGGGTTCCCTTCTTGGGAACAATTATAGACTCCTCAGAAATGAGGATTTTTCTAACAGAGGCCAGAAAGACAAAGCTTCTGGACTCTTGTCGAATACTTCATTCCGTTCCTCTTCCTTCCGTAGCTCAGTGCATGGAAGTGATCGGGTTGATGGTAGCGACAATGGACATAGTTCCTTTTGCGCGCATTCATCTAAGACCATTACAACTGTGCATGCTCAGTCAGTGGAATGGGGACTATACAGACTTGTCTCCAAAGATACGAGTAAATCAGAGGACCAGAGACTCACTCCGTTGGTGGCTGTCCCTGGACAACCTGTCACGAGGGATGACATTCCACAGACCAGAGTGGGTCATTGTCACGACCGACGCCAGTCTGATGGGCTGGGGCGCGGTCTGGGGATCCCTGAAAGCTCAGTGTCTTTGGTCTCGGGAAGAATCTCTTCTACCGATAAATATTCTGGAACTGAGAGCGATATTCAATGCTCTCAAGGCTTGGCCTCAGCTAGCGAGGACCAAGTTCATACGGTTTCAATCAGACAACATGACGACTGTTGCGTACATCAACCATCAGGGGGGAACAAGGAGTTCCCTAGCGATGGAAGAAGTGACCAAGATTATTCTATGGGCGGAGTCTCACTCCTGCCACCTGTCTGCTATCCACATCCCGGGAGTGGAAAATTGGGAAGCGGATTTTCTGAGTCGTCAGACATTGCATCCGGGGGAGTGGGAACTCCATCCGGAAATCTTTGCCCAAGTCACTCAACTTTGGGGCATTCCAGACATGGATCTGATGGCCTCTCGTCAGAACTTCAAAGTTCCTTGCTACGGGTCCAGATCCAGGGATCCCAAGGCGGCTCTAGTGGATGCACTAGTAGCACCTTGGACCTTCAAACTAGCTTATGTGTTCCCGCCGTTTCCTCTCATCCCCAGGCTGGTAGCCAGGATCAATCAGGAGAGGGCGTCGGTGATCTTGATAGCTCCTGCGTGGCCACGCAGGACTTGGTATGCAGATCTGGTGAATATGTCATCGGCTCCACCTTGGAAGCTACCTTTGAGACGAGACCTTCTTGTTCAGGGTCCGTTCGAACATCCGAATCTGGTTTCACTCCAGCTGACTGCTTGGAGATTGAACGCTTGATTTTATCGAAGCGAGGTTTCTCAGATTCTGTTATCGATACTCTTGTTCAGGCCAGAAAGCCTGTAACTAGAAAGATTTACCACAAAATTTGGAAAAAATATATCTGTTGGTGTGAATCTAAAGGATTCCCTTGGGACAAGGTTAAGATTCCTAGGATTCTATCCTTCCTTCAAGAAGGATTGGAAAAAGGATTATCGGCAAGTTCCCTGAAGGGACAGATTTCTGCCTTGTCGGTGTTACTTCACAAAAAACTGGCAGCTGTGCCAGATGTTCAAGCCTTTGTTCAGGCTCTGGTTAGAATCAAGCCTGTTTACAAACCTTTGACTCCTCCTTGGAGTCTCAATCTAGTTCTTTCAGTTCTTCAGGGGGTTCCGTTTGAACCCTTACATTCCGTTGATATTAAGTTATTATCTTGGAAAGTTTTGTTTTTAGTTGCAATTTCTTCTGCTAGAAGAGTTTCAGAATTATCTGCTCTGCAGTGTTCTCCTCCTTATCTGGTGTTCCATGCAGATAAGGTGGTTTTACGTACTAAACCTGGTTTTCTTCCAAAAGTTGTTTCTAACAAAAACATTAACCAGGAGATTATCGTACCTTCTCTGTGTCCGAAACCAGTTTCAAAGAAGGAACGCTTGTTGCACAATTTGGATGTTGTTCGCGCTCTAAAATTCTATTTAGATGCTACAAAGGATTTTAGACAAACATCTTCCCTGTTTGTTGTTTATTCAGGTAAAAGGAGAGGTCAAAAAGCAACTTCTACCTCTCTCTCTTTTTGGATTAAAAGCATCATCAGATTGGCTTACGAGACTGCCGGACGGCAGCCTCCCGAAAGAATCACGGCTCATTCCACTAGGGCTGTGGCTTCCACATGGGCCTTCAAGAACGAGGCTTCTGTTGATCAGATATGTAGGGCAGCGACTTGGTCTTCACTGCACACTTTTACCAAATTTTACAAGTTTGATACTTTTGCTTCTTCTGAGGCTATTTTTGGGAGAAAGGTTTTGCAAGCCGTGGTGCCTTCCATTTAGGTGACCTGATTTGCTCCCTCCCTTCATCCGTGTCCTAAAGCTTTGGTATTGGTTCCCACAAGTAAGGATGACGCCGTGGACCGGACACACCTATGTTGGAGAAAACAGAATTTATGTTTACCTGATAAATTTCTTTCTCCAACGGTGTGTCCGGTCCACGGCCCGCCCTGGTTTTTTAATCAGGTCTGATAATTTATTTTCTTTAACTACAGTCACCACGGTACCATATGGTTTCTCCTATGCTATTATTCCTCCTTAACGTCGGTCGAATGACTGGGGTAGGCGGAGCCTAGGAGGGATCATGTGACCAGCTTTGCTGGGCTCTTTGCCATTTCCTGTTGGGGAAGAGAATATCCCACAAGTAAGGATGACGCCGTGGACCGGACACACCGTTGGAGAAAGAAATTTATCAGGTAAACATAAATTCTGTTATTATGGGACTTTTTGTTTGTCTGCAGATTTTGACTTTGGCAGAAAGCCGAAAATGTCACTATGAACTGGAGCTTGCTTATACTACTGTATCTCATTATTTAGTTTCCTTGCTTGAAGGCTAGATTGTTTTTCTGCACGTTTGTAATCGCTGCAAGAGGATAAAAAGATGCAAGTTTAAAATCTCACACATTTAAAGGGACATGAAACCCAAATTTTTTCTTTCGTGATTTAGAAAGAGCATGTCATTTTAAACAACTTTCTAATTTATTTCTATTATCTCATTTGCTTCATTCTCTTGATATCACTTGCTGAAAAGCATATCTAGATATGCTCAGTAGCTGCTGATTGGTTGCTGCACATAGAGGCCTTGTGTAATTGGCTCACACATGTGCATTGCTATTTCTTCAATAAAGGATATCTAAAGAATTGAGCAAATTAGATAATAGAAGTAAATTGGAAAGTTGTTTTAAAATTACATGCCCTATCTGAATCATGAAAGTTTAATTTTGACTAGACTGCCCCTTTAAATGTTGATGTGGTTTTAAATCCCTCTCCCCATTTAAAGATACATTAAAGTGAATTTTTATTTCTGCACCAGATATTATTCATTTTATCTCAAAAGATCAGCAACCAAATTAATGTTTTTTTAAAGCAAATCTATTTAGTTAGAACATGTGCATTGTTTTGCAGGCCTTGAAAAGCCTCTTAAATGTTTATCTTCTTTTTTACTGTGACAAGTTAGGGACTGAAATAAGTTAATTAGTGCTTTATCTAATCAGCAAACAATAGGCCGAAACGTACGTCTGGGGTTTTGCTGTTTCTCGTTCAGAAAGGGATTGCCTGGTATTTCGGGGCTGGACTATATTCTTAAAGGGACACTCAGGTTAAATTAAATGTTCATGATTTAGATACAGCATGTAATTTTAAACAACTTTCCAATTTACTTCCATTAAAAAAATGTGCACAGTCTTTTATATTTACACTTTTTGAGTCGCCAGATCCTACTGAGCATGTGCAAGAATTCAGACTATACGTATATGCATTTGTGATTGGCTGATTGCTATCACATGGTACAGTGGGGAGTGGAAATATACATTACTTTGAAATTTGTTATAAAAAAATCTACTACTTATTTGAAGTTCAGACTAAGTGCTATTGCATTGTCTTATCTTGCATTTGTTGATTATGCAAATTTAATGTGTTGACTGGTCCTTTAAGTGAGTATCAGACTGATATGCTACAGGAAAGTTCTTCTCTGTGAAAGGCACATGTTGAGCAAAAAGAGGCTGCTTCTTGGGTGGTAACTAGCCATAGATCAAGCTATTATGCGTTTGTTCGTTCCCAGGTTGAGCGCGTCTCTATTTTTATTTATACCAACTTGTTATGATCGAGTCATTTATTAAGTTGTTTTGTATTTTAATTTGTATATATTTTTTTTCTGCATTAATAAGTAACGCTGCCTTTTTTTTCTGCAGATCTGTACTTGAAACTGGAAGATGTAACTCGAAAGTTTAATAAGCCATGCATTATGGATGTCAAAATTGGACGTAAGAGCTATGATCCTTATGCATCTTCTGAAAAGATCCAACAGCAGGTCAGCAAATATCCATTGATGGAGGAGATTGGCTTCCTGGTGCTTGGGATGAGGGTAAGATTTAACTTTATTCCCTATCATGCTAAGAGCCATTAGAAGATTAGATTGTGTATTAAAGAAGCATCATCTTCCAAATTTTTCCATAAATGGGGTTAAAGTATTGCAACTTCCAAGATAAATAGAGGAGGTGATGGTGCATGGTTGTGTGCCTGCCACTCTTGGTTGTCTCACTGGTTGCTTTCCTCTCTAAACCAGCATTTCGCTGTGGCTCCTTAGCTGGACTTAATCTATGTGCTTAACCCCATTAAATGCAAAGTTCCACAGTCAATAGTACAAAATGTGCATGTAATGTTTTCATTAAAATCTCTATTTTCAATAATTAAATATGACAAAAATAATGCAAAACAATTTGGTAGCTGCCCCCTTTTATTTTTTTTTAATGGATAGTACAAGATTCATAGATGAAAAGCTTAATATGATTGTGATGGAAAAACTAGTGTTGCTGTTAGTAGCAAATACAAACTTATGAAAAATACATTTCTTATACGGATTGCATAAAGGAAGCAAATGCTTCACACTTCCCTTTTTAAAGGCTTTACTGGGGTAGACTTAACGATGAGATCTTATTCATGCATTTCAGTAATAATTGTAAAATGCAAGTTCTCCATGTTTTAAAGCCTTTTTAATTAATGTGAAATGAAAGTCCAGAGTAAAGCTTTCACGAATCAAGGTGTGGTGTTTATTTATTTTTGTATCCTTTTTGTTGAATGGCATACTTGGGTAGGCTCAGAAGCATGCACATCTAAAGCACTAAGGGTTCGATTTATCAAGCCGTTCGCCCCCTTACGACTGCAGGTTCTCACAAAACAACCCGCAATCAGTATTTATCAACCAACGGTCATCAGACTGCAGCTTCCCTACCCTCTTCGCCATCTCTTCCGGTCTTGTCTGACAAGGGAGATTGACAGCTCCTGCCTGCGCTGGATTGGCTGTGTGCAGGCAAGGGGCGGTGTTGCACAGGAGCGCAAAATAGCTCTCTTGTGCAATGCTGAATTTCGGCAGCAAATTGCTGCCCACCAGAGGCGAGCTGGGACGGAAAGGGGTTAACATGTGCGCCCTGTCCGCCCTAGCTTGATAAATCAAGCCCTAAATGGCAGTGTTTGCAATATGTAACTGAAGTAACTCTTCAGTCTCAATCTTCTTTGTGGCAGAGTAACTAGTAGAAATAGAGGGCTTAATCAGTATATCTGTCTTAATTTTGCCTGAACCTTTAAAAAAAAAAAAAAAAAAAGTTGACTGCAACTTAAATAATATTAGGCTATTACATTAGAAATGTCAATTACAGAAAGTTCTAACATTTGAAATGTGTTTGGAATTCACATTTGACATTTTCAGCAGCATTTCATTAGGATACTAAACCCAGATTGTATCTAATGAGGAAATCCCATTCATATCTCACCTTTCTGTTCCATATCATCCTTTTGCACAGTTTATAGATAAATTGCATTTAAAAAAAATAAATAAAAATGACTAGAATCTGGTGGGGCTAAATTTAATCTTCTACGTGTTTGCTTTTGCCTATTGATCACAGCTGACAGATATAATAAGATAAATATTGACATAGCTTTGTTTAGTGTATGTAACCCTGGAATGTGATGCATGAAAGCCCTCTACATGATACGTGTCTTAATAGTGAAGTCATTAACTTTATCTGTTGAGTTTGCCATTGGGTCTTGGAACATGTTTGAATTACAACTGCCTCTGGCGCTGGATTGAGTTAAATGCTTTTAATGGAGATTATCACCCATTATCCTTTTGTATAAATCTTTTACACCTACTGTTATAAATCCTGATTTGTGTATTGGGACTTAGTCAAACACAATAAATCTGCAGGGAACTAATTTTCTGTACAGAAACTTTCATGAAGTCCTTTTAATTGTTGTGTGTTTTTTTTTTTTTTTTTTCTTTGGACCATATATTTCAAAAGATCATACATTTTTGCCCTTTTTGTTCCACCTGTTATATTTGTAACTATCTGCATTCATCAAGGGAAGCATCAGCCTCTTATGTGGCATCACTACTCCTGCTTGCTTTTGTATGCAGAAGGTGCATGGAATGTGATCCATTATCTAATTTTACATTTTTTGCAATAAACTCAAAGCTTAAAATGTTGATAACATGTTTAAAATGCATTAAAAATATGAACTATTTCAAAACGATTCTTTCTAGCACATGCAGTCTACCATAAAAACCCTACGCGGGCAGGAAATGTCAATCTCTCCGGTCGGACATTAAGGGAAGCAGCTGTCTGACCGCTGCTTGATAAATACTGACTGCTATTTTCTTTTGTGCGTACCTGCCTTCAAAGGGAGGAAGAAGGGCTTGATAAATCGAGCCCTAAGTAAATTCTAGACTTAATTATTAATTTAAAGCAAATATTAGCTTGAAAATAATATGCAACTGCTTGTAAGGTTATATTGGGTTTAATATTAAATTAATAGGTGTAAGGTTTTTCTCATCATATCTCTGTGATTGCATCGTCTGCTCACTCAGCAGCAGAGTTAGGCCGTGCAGTCTGCACTTCAAATTTGGCGGTTAGAAACCCCACAGGTTTCATTATTAAGTTACTTGAATAGTATATTAAAATATCCACGTTTAGTTTCCGTTCAAAGGAATATAAAGGTCTGTTGCATTGTTGTAATGTAAAGTGGGTATTTAAAAAAACAAAACAAAAAAAAAACTCCTTCCATGATATATACATTTTTATTGTAAAATTTAGGTGAGAAGACTAATTCACTACTACAAGTGACAAATGAAGAAGAAAAAGGGGACAAAAGACAGAGTGTAGATTTTACATCAATGGGGTTAAGAAGAGGGACCAAATAGTTCAAACACAAATCTCAAACCACTGTCCCTTAATATTTCTGTGTCATTTACAACTGTAATTGGCATGATCGATTTTACAATACATAGATCATACCTTGTATCCTACTCATTTTGCTCATAGATGACCCATACTGTGCAGTAAAGCTGCTGGGTCTAAGAATGCAAAGTTGCACTGGGAGTGATGTAAGCAACACACTGCAGTCCTGCAATGATGCTGTGGAAAACAGTGACAAGTTGTAACCAAGCTTCAAAAGTATGTAGTGAATCTTTGCAATTAATCCTTTAGCTTCTCGCCTTATTTAAGGTTACTGGCAAACCACCACTGACTCCCCCCAGTCAGGCAGCATAGTGTAAAAAAACAAATCTGCGGCACACGGTAAGATTTAAAGCTCTGTCTTTTTTATTAATACATGGTAGAAGAATATAAAAACACCACTAGCAAGTGGGTAACAGGTCTGACGTGTTTTGGCTCACGCCTTCATCTGAGACCTACATTCATAATGCTCTATAACTTCTATATACCCTAACTCTGCCTCTGATTGGTCAAAATGGAACTTGTGAGTTATAATTAGATAAGGTTTCCCCTTTATTAGCCTAACCCCTTCTTTACCTGAAAGGGGAAAATGAAATAAATGTCATATAAACAAGAGAATATATAAATATTACCTTTGTGTTTTTACACCCACTCAGCTTTGGAGTTCACTGTAACATTACATTGATCTCTTAGTAATTCATATGTGAGAACAGTCCTAATTAGAAATTACCCATAAAACCGCACGGGAGTGTAAAAAAAAAAAAAAAATTGTGTCAAAATCAGAGTGTAAAAAAAGAAAATGCGGAGCACGGTAAGATTCAAAGCTCTCAATCCTTTAATAATACATGGAAGAAGAATATATAACGAAACACTAGCAAGTGGTGGGTGATTAGACACCATAGCATGTCCACAGGCTTTGCAGCTGGAATTTCCACATTTATAGTGGCCCTTACAATTAAGCCAGTGTACAATTACGTCTAGACATGAACCTGCTTAACTGCAGAGTTCGTTTCATTTCCCCATAAAATGGGCATCAGTTTCTTTATTAGTTTTTAACTACCTCCCCGTATTGCTTGCTTAAAGGGGTACTAAACGTTAATCTGTCTTCCCTGATGGACGATCTAGTAAGAGGGTCTGTCTCTCAATAACTTCCACCTGTGATAGGGATCTTTGAATTAGTAAGTTCCTATAGCCCATCTCTAAAAATCCATTTCCGAGATTCACACTTTCTCTATGGAAAAGATCATTATCTGCACAATTATGCTTCAACCTAATGAGCTCACCCTTAACTAGGCCAAAGCCTGTATTCTTTGGCTTTTAGCTTTGTGCATGTAGAAGCGTATTTGCTATGATTGGTTTATGATGGAGCTCACTAACTGTGCTTTAGTTATTGCAAGTCCCCTCTTAAAACAAAATCTAAATAGGAAATTTCTGTGGAGCCAAAAATGGACAAAAATTGCAAGCCCTTATTTTCATTTAGATAGGAGACAAACTGTTCCGCCTCCTATTCTGTTCTGTTCTTCTTCTTCATAGTATTGGTACACTTCCACTTTATTTCAAATGTAATGGAACATAAACTTCACTTTTGATGTATGACTTCACATATTACTTTAAACAGTAAAACAAATGAGAACGGCACAGACAAAAATATATTGGTACTCCTTAACCTAATATTTTGTAGCACAGCTTTTGGATACAATAACTGCACTCAATATCTTTCTGTAGCTCTGAATAAGATTTTTTGACTCAGATTTTGGCCCACTCTTGGCAAACTGCTCTATTTATCTCAGGTTTGATAGGTGCCTTTTCCCAACTGCGAGGGATATGAAACTGAGCACTGTTTAATATCCCTTTAAGCACTTGCATGCTAATCACCAAGGTAGTAATCTGGCAAATTGTTATATACACAGCAGCAGTAGGATATTTACATTGGTGTAGGAATTAATCATTAAAGGTTGAGAAGCCAGGTCATGTTATTTCATCAGATAGTAGTCTTCTAATAAACCAGTGTTTCAGGATGTGCATACAGTATTTATTTGGAGTTGCTGAAGATAACTTTGTTCAACACCACCACACCATTATGCTTTAAAAATAAATAAATAAATAAAAAAAAAAATAAAATAAAAAAAAAATATGCATTGTTTATATGAAGTTACATAGTGCCAGAAAGTGTTGGTGGAATTTTTTTATTTTCCTTTTAAATTTTTGCACGATTTACGTTGCTTGTGGAACTGTTAGTGTTCTCCACAGAAAAGTTTGCCAGCTGGGAGGGGGCAGTTTAATACTTTAAAATTTTAGAAAGTTTTCTGCTATTTATAAATGTAAACGCATATTTAACATTATGCTTCATTTAACAATTGCAGTAAAGTTAACTTGTACAATAAACATTGAAAAGATTTAATATTAACTATTTGTAGCTTAATATTGGCTTACATTTAGCCAGTTAGTGTAAAGGGATACCAGCTTTATGCTGATGCTAGCCTTAGTTGTGACTTGATAATCTATATAAGTTTGTGTTACAGGTGATTTATGACAGTCTGCTAAGGAGTAGACCAACTCATAACCACTTGAGTTAATCTTGCCTTTTAGAATAACACCTGAAAATATATGGTATATTACAGGGTAATGGCTTAGGCAAACGATGATCAGTACATTGAGAAATTGAACAGTGAATCAGAGTATGTTATGTGATCAGGATCACAACAGGTTAAATGAATAGCAGGAATAGGAAGGTCAAGTCTTTGCTATACTTATGTTCTTCTTAATTATAACTGGCGTATGACGTAAATCCAATCACATTACACTGCAAGTTCACAGATTCTGAGTACATTGAATTAGGAAATTGCCTCTTCATTAACTGAGCAGTTATAGCAGATTATACAGGTTCGTACAAAATAACAGAAGAGCATTACATACGGAACCTGTTTGAAGGAGTCTTTGGGAGCAGCGGCGATGAGGTGGCAGCAGAATCTGCGAGTAGGCTGCGCGCAGATTGTGAGAGCCGCTTGAGTTGTTTGCTTGTGCTGCTGCGGCGAGAGACTGAGGGCGTGCAGCGGAGGAGCGTATGAGCGTGATGAGCTCAGGAGCAGGGTTGCTAGGAGACACAAACTTGTTGTTATGCGGTTAACCGCTGTGAATACAGACGGTGAGAGAGCCTGCAGCTGAGGTAACCTCCGGTAACAGGAGGCGTTGTTACTTCTGTAGGACTGCAGAGATTCTGTAGGAATACAAGGAAATGGTTAGAGCTGTGTTACTTCAGAAATTAACTTCAATAAACCAGCAATGTATGCTGGGAACGCTTAGAGTTTATAGGAAGTGGTTAGTTTAATTGAAAGAAAAGGTGGTATGGATGTGGTAGACAGGCTGCTAAAGGTGGAATGGAGATATACATGACATATCCCCCCCCCCAAGGGGACCGCAAGGGGTCATCGAGGCGCAGGCCGATCCGGATGCCTTCTATGAAAAAGGGACACCAAACGAGGTGCGGAGAGGTTGGAGGCAGGTTCCCAGGAATCCTCAGAGGAGTCAAAGCCTGCCCAATGGATAAGGTATTGGAGTTGTCCACGGCACCACCTAGAGTCAATGACTGAATGGACCTCGTATTCAGGATCCGGAGTCGGGGTAGCCGAAGGAGTAGGAGGCAGAGGCCGAGAAGCATCACAGGGTTTAATGAGAGAGACATGGAATGTCGGGTGGATCCGATAGTTCGAAGGTAATTGTAAAGTAACAGTGAGAGGATTGCGTATGGCAATGATAGGGAATGGTCCTACATAAAGTTTATTAAATTTCCTACAGGGGGTAGGTATTCTCAAGTTTCTGGCAGCTAACCAAACCAAGTCTCCAACCTTATAGTCAGGGTGAGGTCTATGACGTAGGTCATGGTAACGTTTCTGGGTGGCTTGAGCTTGTTGAATGTTATCCCTGATGACTGAAAAGGTCTGTTTGATTGAGTTGACAAGGTCGTTGACCTGTGGACAAGGGGTATCTGTAAGAGGCAGAGGATGGAAACGAGGATGGAGTCCAGAGGTGATAAAGAAGGGAGAATATCCAGTAGATGAGTTGGTTGTGTTATTGTAGGCGAATCCTGCTTGTGGGAGAAAGGAAAACCAGGAGTCATGTTTGTTGGAGCAGAAGCAGCGTAAATACTGCTCCAACCATTGATTGGTTCTCTCACAGAGACCGTTTGTCTGTGGATGATATGAGGTGGTCAGATGTTGTTGTATATTAAGAGAGCAGCATAGGTTTTTCCAGAATTTGGAAGTGAATTGGGACCCCCTATCACTAAGAACTGATGATGGGAGACCATGCAAGCGAACTACCTCCCTGATGAATAAATCTGCAGTCTTTTGGCCTGTTGGGAGTGACTCTGTGGGGATGAAGTGGGCCATTCTAGAAAATAGATCCACTACCACGAAGATGGTAGTCATCCCTCCAGATTTCGGAAGGTCAACTATGAAGTCCATAGATATACTGGTCCAAGGGAGCTCAGGTACTGGTAAGTTTTGAAGCAAGCCTACTGGCAATTGATGTGCGGGTTTACATGTCTGACATGTAGGACAAGACTTTACGTATTTGATTACCGATAGTCTCATAGTAGGCCACCAAAAATATCTCTGTAGGAGGTCAAGAGTTTTATGAATGCCTAAATGTCCAGCCAAAGATGAATCATGAGATAATGATAAGACCTTGTCACGAAGAGTTGGTGGTACATACATCTTGGATCGGTTGCAGAGGATTCCATTATCATCTGGTATAAGGGGGTAAGAGGTTTTTGTAGTATCCGATTGTTGTTGAGACTTGAGTTCTGCTAGGTCTTTAGAGAGCAGGCCTACTATGCAAGACTTGGGGACAATTGTCGAGAAAGAAGAAACTACTTGGTGTCTGACATCCTTACGAGAGAGGGCATCCGCCTTCCCATTCCTGGAACCTGGGCGGTAAGTGATCGTATACCTGAAACGAGAAAAATAGAGGCTCCAGTGCAGCTGTCTGGCTGAGAGGGTGCGGTTAGTCTGAAGATACTGGAGGTTTTTATGATCAGTATAGATCTCTATTGGTTGTTCAGCTCCCTCCAGTAAATGTCTCCACTGGTCAAATGAAGATTTGATGGCCAGCAGCTCTTTTTCTCCTACTGGGTAGTTTAATTCTGCAGGAGTTAATAATCTGGAGTAATAACAGACTGGATGCAATGTGTCCTTGGGAGAGGTTCTCTGCGAAAGAACCGAGCCAATGGCGTATTCTGAAGCGTCTACTTCAAGAACGAATTGGGCTTTACAGTTGGGTAATTGCAAAACTGGTGATGAGACAAATAAGTGTTTTAGCAAGTCAAAGGCTTTTTGTGCTTGTGGAGTCCATATAAAGGATGTTGTGGACTTAGTCAGGTTTGTGAGTGGTTTGGAGAGTGCTGCAAAATTCTGGATGAAACGTCTGTAGAAATTTGCGAAGCCTAAGAACCGTTGGATATCTTTTACCGTAGATGGCGTTGGCCAGGATGTGATGGCTGAGATTTTACTGTCTTCCATCATTATCTTGCTCTTGCTAATGCGATATCCTAGAAATGACACCTCACTGACATGGAAGAGACACTTTTCAAGTTTAACATAGAGTTTGTGTGTCTGTAACCTGGATAAGACAAGCCTAACGTGTGTGACATGTTCTGAGAATGTAGAAGAGTAAATCAGGATGTCGTCAAGATAGACCACCAGGAAAGTGTCAAGGATGTCCCTAAAGATGTCGTTAATGAAGTTCTGAAATGTTGCCGGAGCGTTGCATAGACCGAATGGCATAACAGTATACTCGAAAAGACCATACCTGGTCCTAAATGCAGTCAGCCACTCGTCTCCGGCCCTTATTCTAACAAGGTTATAGGCGCCTCTAAGATCCAATTTTGTGAATATAGTTGCGCCTGTTAGCCTCTCAATCAGTTCTGGAATGAGAGGCAGGGGGTACCTGTTCTTTATGGTACGCTTATTCAACTCCCGATAATCTATTATCGGGCGAAGGGTCCCATCCTTGTTTTTAACAAAAAAAATGCCGGCGCCTGCAGGAGAAGTGGAGGGCCGGATAAAGCCTTTTCTCAGATTATCAGTTATGTAGGTCTTAAGGTGAAGTAGTTCGGGTCTAGATAGGGGGTAAATATGGCCATAAGGGATGGTTGCACCGGGAAGCAGGTCTATGGGGCAATCGTAGGCCCTATGAGGAGGTAAAGACTCGGCCTCAGTCTTATTGAAGACCTCAGAAAAATCAAGGTATTGAGTGGGAATTGTAGGAGTAGATGTGGTTAGCAAATGAGAGTTAGGAAAACAGGTGGTAGAACAGTAGGGAGAAGAGAATTCAAGTGTGAGGGTATCCCAATGAACCTGAGGTTGGTGTTGTTTAAGCCAAGATATACCCAAGACAACAGGATAAATGGGGGAAGAGATGATATCAAACGTGATGGTTTCAGAATGACCAGAGGAGGAGGTAACAAGTAGAGGAATGGTTTGTTGAGAGACAGGACCTGAAGGTAAGTGTGTTCCATCAATAACTTTCAAATGCAGAGGTGTGCTTTTAAACAAAAAAGGTATTTTATTAACTTCAACTAAAGATATATCAAGAAAGTTGGCGCAAGCACCTGTGTCGATCATGGCATTACAATTTATCCGATGTCGATCCCACTGCAAAAGTAAGGGGATAGTAAGATATGCAGTGGTTGTATATTTAGTATGCAGACAGTGATGTGGTGTGTGTACATTACCTAATTTCTGTCTCAGAAGTAGGGGGCATTCTTTAACAGCATGGTCAGTCCCTGCACAGTACATACAGAGATTTAATGCACGGCGTCTAGCCTTTTCTTGTGCAGAGAGGGGTCCTCTAAGGAAACTGATATCCATTGGTTGGTCAGCCGGTGGAGTGGTGCTGGGAGGAGTTGGTAACATTCTGCGCACTGGAGTGGTGGAAGGATTTCTCTCTTGTCTCCTCTCCCTGAGTCTTCGGTCTATGGTTATCGTTAGTGTATACAACTCTTCTAAGCGATCTGGTATGCCAATCCTGGCGAGTTCATCTTTGATCTCTTCGGCGAGACCTAGGCGATATTGGTTCTTCAAGGACACGTCATTCCAGAGGGAATCTCTTGCCCAGATTTTGAAGCGGGTGATATAGTCTTCAACTGGTGTTTTATGTTTCAGGTTTCTAAGTTTACCTTCTGCCGTGACCTGACGGTGGGGGTCATCATATAGTGTAGAAAGGGCCTTGAGGAAGGCATCTAAGGAATTGAGTATAGGGTCCTGAGTCTCGTAGAAAGAGTCAGCCCAGGCCCTGGGTTCACCCCTTAAATAGGACACTATGGTGAGCACCTTGGTGCGGTCAGTCGCATAGGTCCTGGGGCGCAGGTCGAACAACAGAAGACAAGCGTTCCTGAACTGTCTGAAGGTGGAGCGGTCACCAGAAAATTTCTCTGGGTAAGAGACCTGGGGTTCAGAATGCTGGTCGTTGCCCGTGTTTCTGTTGGAAAGAACTTCTCTTAAACAGGCTTTGAGGCTTTGGTTTTCAACCTGTAGCTCTCTGAATGCTTGAGTGAGATTGTCAAGCCGTTGATTAAGGCTGTGTAGTTGGGGGTCACATCAGTCTGCTCCATCTCCCTTATTTATTTTTATATATATATATATATATATATATATATATATATATATATATATATATATATATATATATATATATACAGGGAGTGCAGAATTATTAGGCAAATGAGTATTTTGACCACATCATCCTCTTTATGCATGTTGTCTTACTCCAAGCTGTATAGGCTCGAAAGCCTACTACCAATTAAGCATATTAGGTGATGTGCATCTCTGTAATGAGAAGGGGTGTGGTCTAATGACATCAACACCCTATATCAGGTGTGCATAATTATTAGGCAACTTCCTTTCCTTTGGCAAAATGGGTCAAAAGAAGGACTTGACAGGCTCAGAAAAGTCAAAAATAGTGAGATATCTTGCAGAGGGATGCAGCACTCTTAAAATTGCAAAGCTTCTGAAGCGTGATCATCGAACAATCAAGCGTTTCATTCAAAATAGTCAACAGGGTCGCAAGAAGCGTGTGGAAAAACCAAGGCGCAAAATAACAGCCCATGAACTGAGAAAAGTCAAGCGTGCAGCTGCCAAGATGCCACTTGCCACCAGTTTGGCCATATTTCAGAGCTGCAACATCACTGGAGTGCCCAAAAGCACAAGGTGTGCAATACTCAGAGACATGGCCAAGGTAAGAAAGGCTGAAAGACGACCACCACTGAACAAGACACACAAGCTGAAACATCAAGACTGGGCCAAGAAATATCTCAAGACTGATTTTTCTAAGGTTTTATGGACTGATGAAATGAGAGTGAGTCTTGATGGGCCAGATGGATGGGCCTGTGGCTGGATTGGTAAAGGGCAGAGAGCTCCAGTCCGACTCAGACACCAGCAAGGTGGAGGTGGAGTACTGGTTTGGGCTGGTATCATCAAAGATGAGCTTGTGGGGCCTTTTCAGGTTGAGGATGGAGTCAAGCTCAACTCCCAGTCCTACTGCCAATTTCTGGAAGACACCTTCTTCAAGCAGTGGTACAGGAAGAAGTCTGCATCCTTCAAGAAAAACATGATTTTCATGCAGGACAATGCTCCATCATACGCGTCCAAGTACTCCACAGCGTGGCTGGCAAGAAAGGGTATAAAAGAAGAAAATCTAATGACATGGCCTCCTTGTTCACCTGATCTGAACCCCATTGAGAACCTGTGTTCCATCATCAAATGTGAGATTTACAAGGAGGGAAAACAGTACACCTCTCTGAACAGTGTCTGGGAGGCGGCTGTGGTTGCTGCTGCATGCAATGTTGATGGTGAACAGATCAAAACACTGACAGAATCCATGGATGGCAGGCTTTTGAGTGTCCTTGCAAAGAAAGGTGGCTATATTGGTCACTGATTTGTTTTTGTTTTGTTTTTGAATGTCAGAAATGTATATTTGTGAATGTTGAGATGTTATATTGGTTTCACTGGTAAAAATAAATAATTGAAATGGGTATATATTTGTTTTTTGTTAAGTTGCCTAATAATTATGCACAGTAATAGTCACCTGCACACACAGATATCCCCCTAAAATAGCTATAACTAAAATCAAACTAAAAACTACTTCCAAAACTATTCAGCTTTGATATTGAGTTTTTTGGGTTCATTGAGAACATGGTTGTTGTTCAATAATAAAATTAATCCTCAAAAATACAACTTGCCTAATAATTCTGCACTCCCTGTATATATATATATATATATATATATATATATATATATATATATATATATATATATATATATATATATATATATAGCTGGTTTATTATGTAAAGGGATACCAGCTTTATGCTGATGCTAGCTTTAGTTGTGACTTGATAATCTATATAAGTTTGTGTTACAGGTGATTTATGACAGTCTGCTAAGGAGTAGACCAACTCATAACCACTTGAGTTAATCTTGCCTTTTAGAATAACACCTGAAAATATATGGTATATTACAGGGTAATGGCTTAGGCAAACGATGATCAGTACATTGAGAAATTGAACAGTGAATCAGAGTATGTTATGTGATCAGGATCACAACAGGTTAAATGAATAGCAGGAATAGGAAGGTCAAGTCTTTGCTATACTTATGTTACTGCTTAATTATAACTGGCGTATGACGTAAATCCAATCACATTACACTGCAAGTTCACAGATTCTGAGTACATTCAATTAGGAAATTGCCTCCTCATTAACTGAGCAGTTATAGCAGATTATACAGGTTCGTACAAAATAACAGAAGAGCATTACATACGGAACCTGTTTGAAGGAGTCTTTGGGAGCAGCGGCGATGAGGTGGCAGCAGAATCTGCGAGTAGGCTGCGCGCAGATTGTGAGAGCCGCTTGAGTTGTTTGCTTGTGCTGCTGTGGCGAGAGACTGAGGGCGTGCAGCGGAGGAGCGTATGAGCGTGATGAGCTCAGGAGCAGGGTTGCTAGGAGACACAAACTTGTTGTTATGCGGTTAACCGCTGTGAATACAGACGGTGAGAGAGCCTGCAGCTGAGGTAACCTCCGGTAACAGGAGGCGTTGTGTTACTTCTGTAGGACTGCAGAGATTCTGTAGGAATACAAGGAAATGGTTAGAGCTGTGTTACTTCAGAAATTAACTTCAATAAACCAGCAATGTATGCTGGGAACGCTTAGAGTTTATAGGAAGTGGTTAGTTTAATTGAAAGAAAAGGTGGTATGGATGTGGTAGACAGGCTGCTAAAGGTGGAATGGAGATATACATGACAGTTAGTCAGTAAAATCAACACTCACTAAGGGCCCAGATTACAAGTGGAGCGCTAATTATGGCTTTTGTGAAAGAGATTTTCTTCTTAAACAGGGAGAGGCCACAGCTGCATTCATTACTCCTGGCCACCAGGAGGAGGCAAAGACACCCCAGCCAAAGGCATAAATACCTCCCCCCACTTACCTCATCCCCAAGTCATTATTTGCCTTTCGTCACAGGAGGTTGGCGGAGAAGTGTCAGATTTCGGAGTAGTCTCTCTTATGGAGGGTAGTACTCTTCGAGATGGGACTGGAGTTTTAAGTAGTCCTGTCAGCCTCTCAGTGAGAGCTTGGATGAATGTTAAGAGTCCGGAGATGCAGGGAGAGTCTTTCTGCAAAACCATCTCGACTCCTATTAACAGCTCCTTAAACAATAGTCGTTGACGAGTTTTCGCTGCCTGCTTTCTTCACTCAAGTCCATGTTGGAAGCGATGCTTCTATCTGTCACACTTGAAGGGCTGTGTTACTGTTCCACAGCATAGATTCTGGTAAAATCATTTTTTTATTTTTTTTTACGTGTATAACGCAAGAAGGCAGGGTCACAGTGTGACTCCTTTTATCTGTATAGAATCAAGGGTTAATATCTCCTGAGGGGGATTATTGAACGGTGGGGAATAATCTTATATGTTTATTTGATTTTATGTGTGAGATTATGTGCTCATAGGCGGTTATGGAATATACAGGTTTTACTTTAACTTTGAGAGCCATGCAGCTTACAAACTTGGCGTGCTTTTTCTCATAGCAGGGACGGTCCTGCATTGTGCACCATGTGATATTTACCCCCCTCTTTCCTGATCGGGTGTCTATCAGAGATGAGTCCTAAATGTCTGTACTGTCTGGGTGATGGGAGGTGGTGAGTGCCCCAGCCATTGGGAAGATTTGCTAGAGGTGGATCTTATGACATTTCAATACCAAGCTACCCAGATATGGGTCGAGGTACAGGGATCCTCAGGCGAAGCTAACAGATGCATTAGCTGTGCCTTGGAGGTTCAAGCAAATTTCTTTTTCAGCAGTTACCACTACTTCTTAGTGTAGGGGCTCGAATCAAGCAGGTGTCAGTGATGCCGATTGCTCCGTCTTGGCCGTGAAGGATATGGTTTGCGGACTAGTGGGGATGTAGTTATCTCCTCCGTGGAAGTTACCTTGTCGCAGCTATCTGCTGACCAAAGTCTTTGTTCATTAATGTCTAGATTCTCTGAGGCTGACTGCGTGGAGATTGAATGCTTAGTCATAGCCGAGAGGGTTTTCTGAGAGCTATTTTTACCTCTCATTCAAGCTCATAGCTTGTTGCTCGTCACATCTATCATAAGGTGTGGAGGACCTACTTATTCTGTTCTCCAGGATGAACTGGAGAAGGGCTTTTCTGCAAGACCCCTGAGGGGACAGATTTGTCTTGTGTTACTGCACAAGAGGTTCGCTGAGCTTCCTGATGTGCAGTCATTTGTTAAGGCTCTTCTAGGATCAGACCTGTGTTTAGATCTATTGCTCCTTGGAGTTTAAATCTTGTGTTTTTTTTGTTTGTTTTAAAGTTTTGCATGGGCTCCGTTGGAGCCTATGCATGAAGTAGACATTAAATTATTTTCTTGGAAGGTTCCTTTTCTACGGGCTATTGCTTCTGCATGCAGAGTATCTGTGATTGCTGCCTTGCAATGCGTCCCTCCTTATCTGGCTTTCCATGCTGATGAGGCTGTTTTACTAACCAAGTTAGGTTTTCTTCCTAAGGCTGTGTCAATTTGCAACATCAATCAAGAGATTGTGGTTCCTTTCTTATGTCTTACTCCTTCGTCGAATGAATGTCCTATCTTCAGGCCACAAAGGAATTCAGACCAACTTCTTTCTCTGTTTGTTCTCTTTCCGGGAAGCATGGGGGGGGGGTCAGAGGGTCTCTTCGATCTTTTTGGCTGAGGAGTGTCCTCCGTTTAGCATTGACAGCGGGACATAAGCCTCCTCTGAGGATTACGGCTCATTCTACGAGAGCAGTGGTATCCTCTTGGGCCTTGGGCTACCTGGTCGTCCTTACATAATTTTTCCAGACTTTACAAGTTTGTTTTTTTGCTTCTGCCGAAGCAGCCTTTGGTTAACAGGTTTTGCAGGCTGTGGTGCCCTCATATTGGGGTCCGCCTCTTTTTTTTTTTTTCTTTCTTTTTTTTTTTCCCTCCCGTTTTTGCATTGTTTCCTCTCTAGCTTGGGTATTTTCCCAAAAGTAATGTAAGCAGTTGTGGCCTCTCCCCGTTTTAAGAAGAAAAACTTAAATTATGCTTACCAGATAATTTTCTTCTGACGCGGAGAGGCCACAGCTCCCCGCCCGTTTTTTATTCTATGGGGTGGCCTTATATTTTTTGTTCTTCTGGCACACTTTTCACCCTGATATTTCTCCTACTGTTCCTTCTTCCCTCGGCAGAATGATTGGGGGATGAGGGAAGTGGGGGAGGTATTTATGCCTTTGGCTGGGGTGTCTTTGCCGCCTCCTGGTGGCAAGGTTCTGTATTTCCCAAAAGTAATGAATGCAGCTGTGGCCTCTCCCCGTCAGAAGAAAAGAAAATTATCTGGCAAGTATAATTTGTTATTTGTGCTCCACTGAGCACACGCTAATGTGCGCTGGTATTACAGGTTGACAGCAATGCAAACCCAAACTCACGTTCACATTGCTGGGAAGCATTGCGCTCATGAGAGTATGCTTCCGCAGGCACCAATGGGAGCCGCATTCTGATGCAGTCGTGCACGGCACAGAACCAAATCGCAGCGAAGGGGGTAAGTTTTGCAGCGATGGCAGCAAATTGTAAATGTATGAATATTTACATATATATTTTTGTGTTTAGTGTGTGTGTGAGTATATACATAATATCACACAAATATGTCTATTTTCATATACATTAGGGCTGTGCGATTAATCGCAATTTTATTTTCTTGCGATTTAAAAAAATAATAATCCCCTCCTAGTACCACTATCCAGCTGCTCATGTATAGAGACCTCTCCTTGTTTAGCTGACTGCCACCCAAAGTTTGATGTGCGCCCTCCTTGCTCACCCCATGCACGCTCTCCTTAACCACCAACACTCTCCACCCGGTTTACCATTCTGGGCTGCAGTCGGTCCTGTGAGTATGACACAAGCAAACAGCAGGATCCCCAGGGTGAGGACGGTGGGCACAGGAAGGTGTTTGGGCTAAGCCATTTGCTTGGGGTCCGCTCTCTGAGGCCTGTGAATTGCAATCTGCAGCTCCCCCTCGCTCCTCTCCCGCAGCAAGGAGAATCTCGTGAGTCACCCACAGTGCAGGTAGAGGAGTGATAAGTTGCGTAAGTCACTTCACTGTACAACAGCAATTTGCTCTGTCCTGGCTGCTGTGATACAGTGCTGTGGCACAGACTGTCGCAAGCAGCACGGCATGCACACCGGGAATGCTGTACCAGAGTTAAGGGCAAGTCCCATAAAATCTCCTAAGGAAGATAAATACTCGGCTCTTAACCGTTAAAAAAACAAAAACTTAACACCTGTCTTATGTAAAGAGCTTTTGTCATTCTAAATATTGTATCTACATAGTTTGCCAATGGAATTTGCACAGTTAGTATAATATCCTGCTGGTGATAATATTCTAGGGCATTGGTATCTATCTATGATTATAAACTCACAATTAATTGAATACTGGGGGAAGAAAGAGTGTTCAGGCAAATGATAATGGAGCTGTTCTCTGGAAACGGCTCTAAATCAGAAAACTACAAAAGGGAAGCCAAATGCGCTATAAAATAGCTAAAACACTCGCACACTAGGAACAATTTAATAGATGGGGTTTATTACTAACAAAACATTCTACCCAATGATGATTACAATGTTAAATATCCACCGATGGAAAACGTAAAAAAACACATATCCTATTCCATATGAATTCTGGTATAAAGTGCAATATTTACTTTGTCGTGTTCAGAAAGTGTCCAAGCTATAATCAAAGTTCAAAATAGATTATGCCTTAATGAATGTTCAGGACCTTGTATATTCCCAGGAAGTCTGGCGGTCTAGGGTTGCTACTGCTTATACTGTAATATCCAGAGTTCCCAAACAAACAGCCCCCTCAGGGTCTTATGCTGTCCACATGTGGGGTGCTCAGGGAATTCACTTACCCGCTATACCCCCTCACTGAGACATAACAAGGTGTAAGTCATTGGAATGTGGAGCAGAGTTGCCTGTCAGCCTTAGCGTCCTCGCTGTGTCTCCGTCTCTGTGACGTCACTATCACGGCTGGATTTTCCTTGTTCCTTAGAACACAGAGCGCTCTGTACTGTGAGATTAGATGAATCACAGTGTATTGTCTACATGTTTCGGCTGCTGCCGTTGTCACGATACATTAACCATGGTTAATGTAAGCAAGATTTTTTTTCTAGTATAGAAAGGCAGAGTAGGTTTACTCTGTTCTTTCCCCTTTTTCTAGGATTGGGTATAGCCGTAGTCCATGTTAATCTCTTCAGTAGAGTAGTGGTGGCTTTAAAGCAGTTAGGAACTTGTGAGGTGGGCCTCACTGCATTTTCTTGCTGCCCTTGTATAGAAAGCCAGAGTAGGTTTACTCTTTTTTTTTTTCTCCCACAGGTCTCTGTGTGGAGCGGCGTCCTCTCATACTGGGTAGGTTGTCCTTCTGCCGGACGGCTAGATGCAGGTAAGTGCCTTTTTGTCTTCTGGGGCTAGGAGGCTGGCACTGAAGGGGTTAAAAACTACTTAGAATGGGACACAAATCCTTGATTGACCTTTTTTTTTATGGCAGAAGGCAGGCACTATATATGGTATGTGATTATGGAGACTTAGGGGTTAATCTCCTTCAAGGTAAGGAAGGAGTTAACCCTCTATTAGGGGCTCAGAATTCATTTAAACATGAACTTTTTGTTTTTGTTTCATTAGCCCTACGCAAATTCTGTGAAGCAGTTTTACTTTAAGGATGCTGCTTGTAATGAATCCCAGTGTGCGTCCCAACAGTGTGTTTGGCATTTTTCACTCCACTCTGTGTCAGTGACAGGCAGTCGTTTATGTGAAAACTAGCACTTCTCTCCCTTAATAAAGAGAACATTGCTTACAGTATGGTGCAAACGTATTTTGGTAGAAACATTTAGGATCTTTTATGTATATGTACCATTCTGTTTTTTTGAATACCTCATGATATATCGGGGCACATATTTTATGAATCCTCAAATGACATACAGGATTAAAATTTTTGTGCACATACACTCTCTCTCTCAAATGTGTCAAATCCTTTTTTTTTTTTTTTTTTTTTAAAAGAAAGGGATTTTGGGCATAGGTTCTTAGTAGTCTGTTCCCAGGAATGAACAATTATTTGGCTCTTGGGGATCAAATTGGTTTTTAACATTTCTGTACCTTATAATTAAAATTAATCCTTTTTATTTGAGCCTTATGTCCCACAGGACAATGTTTTAGACCAGGGGTGTCCAAACTTTTTTGGAAGAGTGCCAGATTTCATGAAGTGAACATGTGCGAGGGCCGACCATTTTGCCTGACATTCTTTGAACCATTTTAAAATAAATACAAATTAACTATTTTATGCAAAGTTTATTGAAAACGGCATACTTTTACATTTTGTGACTTGGATGACAAATCTAAACAGGTGTTAAATCACTCTGCCTTTAATATAAAAAAACAGGAAGCTGAAATATGTCAGGAACATTGTAAAGTACATTACACAAACTAATATAGGTTGTCTGTCAACTTTTAAGTTCAGAAAATGTGAACAGGAACATAACACCAAGTATACATGTGTTCAAATATATTTATAACAACGTTTCTCCCAAGAAAAAGCTGTGTATGCTGTGCCTTTTACGTTTTTACATTGAATGACATGTCATAAATTGAACTTTTTATACCTTGAAATATCTCCTTGCTTATTCCTGTGAGACGTTTTGGTGCTATTATGAAAATTGGCCAGATTCCTATGCGTCCGAGATCTCGCGAGATTTGGACTTTCCCCTTTTTCCTGTGCCGGCTGATGACGTCAAACCAGAGATCTCAGGAGTCCTGAGCAGCGCTCGGGGACTCACTGAGCGGCGCTCTGGGACTTAACTGAGCGGCTGTCGGGGACTCACTGGGGGGGCCGTATAATGTATAATTTGTAAAATTATATGTGGGGCCATATAAGTCCGGTACTTGTGCCGCAATTGGCCCGCGGGCCGGACTTTGGACATGCCTGTTTTAGACAGTTTAATTTGTCTAGACTATTCTGTGCTGCACAAAGCTATTGAATGTACAGATATGTTGTTGCCTTCTGAGCCTCATGTCTCCCAGTATGATGCTGTTCAGGCATTGCCACAGCTTTCTCCTATACGTCCCAAGCTTCAATGGTGTCACCTACAGTGCCCTGCGGTTCCTCTCAATCTCCTGGAGGAGTGTATTTGCCTGCAGATTTTGCAGCTCAGGTGTCCTCTGCGGTATCTGCAGCTTTTATCTGCTTTTTCCTTTCCTAAAGAGAACGCATGAGGACAGTTAAAAGATTCAGATAGTAAGGTTTCTGTTCCACTTTCTGCTACACAAGCTGCTCTCTCTCCTAAGGCCTAGTGAGGAGGATTCACCGGTATTTTGATGGTAAAATCTCAGATTTGGACAGTATAATTCCTTCAACTGATGCTGAAGTGGTCTCCTTCAGATGTATGCTTGCAAACCTTGTGTACTGTTCTGTTAAAGGAGTTTTTAGCTACTTAGACAACATCAATACCCCTGTCGTTGTCAACCCTTGGAAGTTTTGCAAACTTTATCATTTCTATGATGTTCCTTCCTATGAGGAAGTGTTTTCTAGACGTGCCTTCAATATTTTCACAGGAATAGGAGAAGCTAGGGGGATACCTTTCTCCCTGTCTCCCGTCCTTTTTACAGGATTTTCCAGTCACTGTCTCCATCAAAATGCACAATGCCTTGAATAGAAGAGAGCTTTTCTACTATGGCTCAGAACTTCGATCCCTATAGAGCAGGGGTGTCCAAACTTTGCTCTCCAGAGGTTTTGGAACTACATTTCCGATGATGCTCAGCCAGCATTTTATCTAGCTGAGCATCATGGGAAATGTAGTTCCAAAACCTCTGGAGAGCAAAGTTTGGACACCCCTGCTATAGAGGATAAATGCTCCTTTACGGATCCATGGATAAGAAGCTGGAGGTTTAATTGTTCATTTAGAGCAATGCCTTGTCTTATTAGACTTGCTGTGCTAGCCTGCTGGGCATTGTGGATGAAATCTTGATCAGCGGAGAAGCCTACCTGTGGCTTAGTGGTACAGCTTAGGCTTTATAGTTTTGCAGGTGCAATATTTTATTTTTCCTCCAAATCCACGCTTCTGGCATTTCCTTTCAAGGATGAGACCCTGTTTGGACTTTGTCTGGCAGAATTATCCTCTGACTTTACGGGTGAAAAAAGTTTTTTTTTTTCTACCACACACCAAGAGAGTAAGACTAAAGGAAAGTCTTCCTTTCCCTCTTTCTGCAGGGTCAGTCATGTCTTTTGGAATCCAACCAAACTTAGTCCAATCTAAGATTTCCTCCCTGGGGCAGATTTCTCCTTCTAGAGTATCTGCAATCCAGGTATGATGAGAGGCATTCCTTGAACTGGGTTTAGGACATTCCTCTCTGGGAGTGATAGTTCCAGTCTGGGAACGGGATCAAGGAATTTTCCTCGGGTTTCTCAGGTTCTGACCTTCGCAGTAGTATCCATTCTCCTTTGGTTCAAGAGGGTCTGTTCATTACGAACATATACCTGAAGGATGTGTATTTTATTATTCTCATGATTTGGGAGCTTCTCAAGTTTCTGAGTTTTTAGTCATCCTAAAAAGACTTTTAGGTCTTGGGGTATTGCAAGGGTGCCTTCCTGGACAATATGGTCCAGGTGTGATCCATCCTTCGAGCAAACTTTCCATAGATCTTGTCCAATCTACTTTCCCATGGATGGGGAATGAATCTGGAGAAGAGTTGCCTTGTTCCAGCTACAAGGGTGTTTTTTTTTTTTTTTTTTTTTTTTTTTGGGGACCTTTTAATAGATTATCTAGGAGAAGATTTCAAACAGAGGTCAGATAATCAAGGATTTTTTTCCTTTTCCTCTCTCTGCAGTCTACTGTCCGGCCAACAGCAAGCTCTAGTGGTCCGGTAGATAGCTTAGCCATCTTGCAACCAGAGGGTTGGGAGTTTGAATCTTGTTGCAGTTGATTTCCCCTTCACTTTTCAGTGACTCAATATGGAGGGAATTGGTCTGTTTTCCATGGACATCATTCCCTTTGCTATTTTCCATAAAATGGAGAACATTCATATCTGTCTCAGAATAGATCTAGATCAGTCAACGAGAGTCTCCTCTCTTCTTCTCTCTTCTTCTCTCTTCTCCTCTCTTCTCCTCTCTTCTCCTCTCTTCTCCTCTCTTCTCCTCTCTTCTCCTCTCTTCTTCTCCTCTCTTCTTCTCCTCTCTTCTTCTCCTCTCTTCTTCTCCTCTCTTCTTCTCCTCTCTTCTTCTCCTCTCTTCTTCTCCTCTCTTCTTCTCCTCTCTTCTTCTCCTCTCTTCTTCTCCTCTCTTCTTCTCCTCTCTTCTTCTCCTCTCCTCTCTTCTTCTCCTCTCCTCTCTTCTTCTCCTCTCCTCTCTTCTTCTCCTCTCCTCTCTTCTTCTCCTCTCCTCTCTTCTTCTCCTCTCCTCTCTTCTTCTCCTCTCTTCTTCTCCTCTCCTCTCTTCTTCTCCTCTCCTCTCTTCTTCTCCTCTCTTCTTCTCCTCTCTTCTTCTCCTCTCTTCTTCTCCTCTCTTCTTCTTCTCCTCTCTTCTTCTTCTCCTCTCTTCTTCTTCTCCTCTCTTCTTCTTCTCCTCTCTTCTTCTTCTCCTCTCTTCTTCTTCTCCTCTCTTCTTCTTCTCCTCTCTTCTTCTTCTCCTCTCTTCTTCTTCTCCTCTCTTCTTCTTCTCCTCTCTTCTTCTTCTCCTCTCTTCTCTTCTTCTCTTCTCCTCGAGAGCGATTACAGTGCTCTGATGGCTTGGCCTCAGTCCTTAGCTTGCTTCCAGTCAGACAATCACCTCAATGGCTTACATCAACCACCAGGGAGAAATTTGGAGTTACTTAGCCATGTGAAGGTGACTTGGATTGTTCAGTGGGCTGAAGCTCACAATTGCTGTCTGTCATCCTCTTTCCAGGAGTGGAGTACTGGGAATCAGACTTTCTGAACAGACAGATATTTCATCCCAGGTCTCTCCATCCGCTGGTGTTCTCCAGGTAAACCCTCAAATGGAGGGTTCCGGAGTTGGATTTTGAGGGCGTTTCGGCAGAACAACAAGCTTCCAAGGTACGGTTCAAGGTCAAGTGATCCGCAGGCCGCCCGGATAGATGCTGTGTCATTTTAGACCATGATTCAGGCAAGCAAGCCTGTTACTAGAAAGATTTAACATAAGATATGGCGTAAATATCTTTTATTTGTGTGAATCCATAGGCTACTCTAGTAGTAGGGTCAGAATTCCTAGGATTTTGTCTTTTCTCCAGGAAGGTCTAGAGAAGGGTTTGTCAGTCAGTACTCTGAAGTGTCAGATTTCTGCATTATCTATTGTTACACAAGCGTCTGGTGGACGTGTCAGATGTGCAATCTTTTTGTCAGGCCTTGGTCAGAATCAGGCCTGTGTTTAAGCCTGTTGCTCCTCCTGGGAGCCTTACCACTGTTCTTAAAGTTTTGCAGCAGGCTCCGTTTGAGCCTTTGCATTCCATAGATATTAAGTTGTTATCTTGGAAGGTTTTGTTTCTTATTGCTATCTATTCTGCTCAATTTTGGAACTTTCGACTTTGCAGTATGATTCGCCTTATCTTTCATTTCAAGGCGGTTCTTCGTACGAAGTTAAGTTTTATTCCTAAAATGGTTTCGGATAGAAATATTAATCTGGAAATTGTTGTTCCTTCATTATGTCCTAATCCTCCTCCTCATAAGGAAAGTTTGTTGCACAACTTGGATGATGAGCATGCTTAAATTTTTTTATCTACAGGCGACTAAGGATTTTTCACCTGTCTTTTGTCCTGTTTGTTTCTCTGGGAAACGTAGAGGTCAGAAAGCTACTGCTACTTCTCTTTTTCTCTCTGGTTGAAAAATATAATTCGTTTTGCTTATGAGACTGGTCAGCAGCCTCTTGAGAGGATTACGGCTCATTCCACGAGGGCTGTCTTCTCTTCTTGGGCTTTCAAAAATGAAGCTTCTGTGGAACAGTTTTGCAAGGCTGCAATTTGCTCCTATTTGCACACTTTTCATACCTATTGGTTTTATGGTTTGCCTTGGGGGACATCTTTCAAGGGTTCTCTGTTATCTGTTGTAGGGATTCATCTCCTACCTCCCTTTTCAGATCGACGATATACTCTTATATACCATTACCTCTGCTGATAGTTTTCAGTACTTGTTTGGCTATCTGCTATATGTGAATGGTTGTCTTTCGGTAAGTATGTATCATTATTTAAGACACTATCGGCTATGGTTTGGCACTTTATGTATTAATATAAAGTTTTAAATCTATGTATTTTACTTATATTTGCCATGAGTCTGGTCTATGTGTATTTCCCTTTGCAGTCTGGCAGTTTCGTTACCGGAATCATGTTTTAGGAAAAAAAATGATCTCAGTCGTCAGTATTTACATCCAGAGGAGTTGTGTCTCTCCATCCAGATGTATTTTGTCAGATTGTACAGATGTGGGGTCTTCCCGAAATAGATCTGATGGCTTCCCATCTAAACAAGAAACTTCCCAGGTACTTTTCCAGGTCCAGGGATTCTCAGGCGGAGATGGTGGATGCGTTAGCAGTTCCTTGGTCTTACCAAGTTGCTTACATTTTTACGCCTCTAGTTCTTCTTCCAAGGATGATCTCCAAGATCATAATGGAACAATTGCATGTCTTTCTGATAGCACGAGCATAGCCTCACAGGTTTTGGTATGCAGATCTTATTCGGATGTCCAGTTGCCAACCTTGGCCACTTCCTTTAAGGTAAGACCTTCTGTCTCAAGGGCCGTTTTTCCATCAGGATCTCAAATCGCTAAATTTTGAAGGTATGGAAATTGAACGCTTAGTGCTTAGTCATAGAGGTTTCTCTGACTCAGTGATTAATACTTTGCTACAGGCTTGTAAGTCTGTTTCAAGGAAGATTTATTATCTGGTTCATTTCATGGTGTTTTTCTCATAAATTCTCTTGGCATTCTTTTAGAATTCCTAGGATTTTACAGGTTCTTCAGGATTGTTTGGATAAAGGTTTGTCTGCAAGTACTTTGTAGGGACATCTCTTCTCTTTCTGTTTTATTTCATCATAGAAAGATTGCTAAACTTCCTGATATTCACTGTTTTGTTCAGGCTTTGGTTCATATCAAGCCTGTTGTTAATTCAATCTCTCCTCCTTGGAGTCTTAATTTGGTTTTCAAGGCTTTGCAGGCTCGTTTTGAGCCTATGCATTCTTTGGATATTAAACTACTTTCTTGGAAAGTGTTGTTCCTTTTGGCTATCTTTTCAGCTAGAAGAGTTTCTGAATTGTCTGCTCTCTTGTGAGTCTCCTTTTTCTAATTTTTCATCAGGATAAGGCTGTTTTGTGGACTTAGTTTAAATTTCTTCCTAAGGTTGTGAATTCTAACAACATTAGTAGGGAAATTGTTGTTCCTTCCTTGTGTCCTAATCCTTAGAATACTCTTGAAAGATCTTTACATTCTTTGGATGTTGTAACAGCTTTAAAATACTATGTTGAAGTTACTAAGGATTTCAGAAAGACTTCTAGTCTATTTGTTGTTTGTTTTTCTGGTCCTAGGAAAGGTCATAAAGCCTCTGCCACTTCTTTGGCATCTTGGTTAAAGATTTTGATTCACAAAGCTTATTTGGAGGCGGGGCAAGCTCAGTCTCAGAGAATTACAGCTCATTCTATTAGATCAGTCGCCACTTCTTGGGCTTTTAAGAATGAAGCTTCGGTTGATCAGATTTGCAAAGTAGCAACTTGGTCGTCTTTGCATACATTTACTACATTTTTACCATTTTGATGTCTTTGGTAAAAAAGGTCTTCAGGCAGCTGTCTCAGTTTGATTCTTCTGCTTGATTTAAGTTTTTTTTTTCTTAAAATTTATGTGAAAAATATGAGGGGTTTTTTTTGTGGATTTTTTTTTTTTAGTGGATTTAGCTGTTTTTATTTTCTCTCTCTAGTGACTCTTCTGTGGACTTCCACATCTTGGGTATTACTATCCCATACGTCACTAGCTCCTGGACTCTTGCCAATTACATGAAAGAAAAAATAATTTATGTAAGAACTTACCTCATAAATTAATTTCTTTCATATTGGCAAGAGTCCATGATGCCCACCCTTTTTTTGGTGGTTATGATTTTTGTATAAAAGCACAATATATTTCCAGTTCCTCTTTTTGTATGCTTTTTTACTCCTTATTTTATCACCCCACTACTTGGCTATTCGTTAAACTGAATTGTGGGTGTGGTGAGGGTGTGTATTTATAGGCATTTTGAGGTTTGGGAAACTTTTCCTCTCCTGGTAGGATTGTATATCCCATACGTCACTAGCTTATGGACTCTTGCCAATATGAAAGAAATGAATTTCAGGTTAAGTTTTTACATAAATTGTTTTTTATTTCTCTTGTAAGGTGTATCCAGTCCACGGATTCATCCTTTACTTGTGGGATATTCTCCCTCCTTACAGGAAGTGGCAAAGAGAGCACACAGCAGAGCTGTCCATATAGCTCCCCCTCTAGCTCCACCCCCCAGTCATTCTCTTTGCCGGCTCTAAGCAATAGGGTCTCTCTCGGAAGGGTAAAGTGAATGTGGTGTTAGATTTGTAGTTTTTTGTTCTACAAGCAAAAGTTTATTTTTAAATGGTACCGGTTTGTACTATTTACTCTCCAGCAGAAAAGGGATGAAGATTTCTGCAGAGAGGAAGATGATCTTAGCATGTTGTAACTAAAATCCACTGCTGTTCCCACACATGACTGAGGAGTACAAGATAACTTCAGTTGGGGGGGAACGGTTTGCAGATTAGGCTGCAATAAGGTATGTTCAGTCATTTATTTCTAGACAAGACTATGATAATGCTAGCAAAGGACTGATAAGATCCCCATGAGGGAAGGGTAAGCTTATTCAGAGACTAAGTATGGAATTACAAGCTTACATAACAGGGCTAATTTATGCTGGTTGACACTATTTTATGGGTTGACACTTTTTTATGGCAAACGGTTTTTACTTATAAATATCGTTTTTGAGACACTTAGAAGGTCCCTTTGGGTTTCTTTCAGGGGTTGTTACCCACATGGCTAATATTATAACTCCTAGGAGTGTTTCTTTAGGCCTCACAGCACCGGAGTAAGGTGGGAGGGGCCTAATTTTGCGCCTCAGATGCGCGGTTAGATTGACTAGATCTTCAGGCTGTGTTCACATGGTGGCTCCTGCTACAGTTTGAGGACCCATAAGAAGCTTTTTCCCCATAAATCCGACTCCTAAGGGAAGGTAGGGCCACAGCAGAGCTGTGGCAAGGTGCTAAATTTGTTTTAACCGGTCTGTTAGCTTACTATTGATCCGGTTTGGGCATTAAGGGGTTAATCGATTTTTTTTTTTTTGATAGTTGTGCAATCATACCAATGCTTTAGGTACATACTGTGAAAATTTCAGAAAGTTTGGTGCCTTTTTTATTACTTAAAGGCACAGTAACGTTTTTTTGCAAAGTGTGTTTTTTCTTGATTAATGTGATTTCTAAGCCTGTTTGTCTTACTACTAGTCTGTTAAACATGTCTGTCACCAAGGAAAATCCTTGTTCAATGTGTTTAGAAGCCATGGTGGAACCCCCTCTCAAAATGTGTCCCACGTGTACTGATATGTCTATACATTTTAAAGACCATATTGTTGCACTTAAAAATGTGGCCCAAGATGATTCTCAGACAGAAGGTAATGAGGTTAGCCCGTTGACCTCGCCCCAAATGTCACAACCAGTTACGCCCGCTCAAGCGACGCCTAGCATGTCTAACTCTTTTACCTTACAAGATTTGGCGGCAGTTATGGATAATACCCTCTCAGTATTTTTATCTAAGCTGCCCGTGTTACCTGCAAAGCGTGATAGCTCTGTTTTAAGAACAGATAATGAGCATTCTGACGCTTTAGTAGCCGTATCCGATATACACTCACAACGCTCTGAAATGGGGGCGAGGGATGTGCTGTCTGAGGGAGAAATTTCTGATTCGGGAAAGGTTGCTCCTCAGACAGACTCAGATACGTTGGCTTTTAAATTTAAACTAGAACACCTCCGTTTATTACTCAGGGAGGTATTAGTTACTCTGGATGACTGTGACCCTTTGGTGGTTCCAGAGAAATTGTGTAAAATGGACAAGTACCTAGAAGTTCCTGTTTACACTGATGTGTTCCCGGTCCCTAAGAGGATTGCGGATATAGTAACTAGGGAGTGGGATAGACCAGGTATTCCGTTTGTTCCCCCTCCTGTTTTTAAGAAAATGTTCCCCATATCTGACACCACGCGGGACTCGTGGCAGACGGTCCCTAAGGTGGAGGGGGCTGTTTCTTCACTTGCTAAACGCACAACCATACCAATTGAGTACAGTTGTGCTTTTAAAGACCCTATGGATACAAAGTTAGAGGGTTTACTTAAGAAAATTTTTGTTCATCAAGGTTTTCGTCTCCAACCTATAGCGTGCATTGTTCCTGTAACTACTGCAGCTGCTTTCTGGTTCGACTTGCTGGAAGATGCGCTCCAGACGGAGACCTCATATGAGGATATTATGGACAGAATTAAGGCTCTTAAGCTGGCTAATTCTTTTATCACAGATGCCGCTTTCCAACTAGCTAAGTTAGCGGCAAAGAATTCAGGTTTCGCCATTTTGGCGCGCAGGGCGCTCTGGCTCAAGTCCTGGTCGGCCGATGTGTCGTCAAAATCCAAACTGCTGAACATCCCTTTCAAAGGAAAGACCCTTTTCGGGCCTGAATTGAAAGAGATTATCTCAGAAATCACTGGGGGAAAAGGCCATGCTCTCCCTCAGGACAAGTCCTTTAAGACAAAGAACAAACAAAATAATTTTCGTTCCTTTCGAAATTTCAGGAGCGGTCTCGCTTCATCCTCCCCTGCTGCAAAGCAAAAGAGGGTAACACTTCACAACCCAGGGCAGCCTGGAAACCTTACCAGGGCTGGAACAAGGGTAAACAGGCCAAGAAGCCTGCAGCTGCCTCCAAGACAGCATGAAGGGGTTGCCCCCGATCCGGGATCGGACCTAGTAGGGGGCAGACTCTCTCTCTTCGCTCAGGCCTGGGCAAGAGATGTACACGATCCCTGGGCCTTAGAGATTGTATCCCAGGGATATCTTCTAGAATTCAAGGACTCCCCTCCAAGGGGAAGGTTCCATATTTCTCGTCTGTCTACAGACACGACAAAGAAAGAGGTGTTCTTACGCTGTGTAGAAGACCCAGTTCCAATTGCGGAACAAGGGCTGGGGTTTTACTCAAACCTGTTTGTGGTTCCCAAAAAAGAAGGAACTTTCATACCAATCCTGGATCTCAGAATTCTAAACAAATTCCTCAGAGTCCCATCATTCAAGATGGAGACCATTCGGACAATCTTACCAATGATCCAGGAGGGTTAATATATGACTACCGTGGATCTAAAGGATGCGTATCTACACATTCCTATCCACAAAGATCATCACCAGTTTCTCAGGTTTGCCTTTCTGGACAAGCATTTTCAGTTTGTGGCTCTCCCTTTCGGGTTGGCCACTGCTCCCAGAATTTTCACAAAGGTGCTAGGGTCCCTCCTGGCGGTGCTAAGACCGCGGGGCATAGCAGTGGCGCCTTATCTAGACGACATCTTAATTCAGGCGTCAACTTTCCAAAGAGCCAAGTCTGACACGGAAATCGTAGTGGCCTTTCTGAGGTCTCACGGGTGGAAAGTGAACATCAAAAAGAATTCTCTCTCTCCTTCCCCCCTCACAAGAGTTCCCTTCCTAGGAACACTAATAGACTCGGTAGAAATGAAAATATTTCTGACGGAGGTCAGAAAGTTAAAACTCTTTAACTACTTGCCGAGCTCTTCATTCCATTCCTCGGCTGTCTGTAGCTCAGTGCATGGAGACAATCTGACTAATGGTAGCGGCAATGGACATAGTCCCTTTTGCACGGATACACCTCAGACCACTGCAACTATGCATGCTCAAACAGTGGAATGGGGATTATGCAGATTTGTCTCCTCAAATACAGTTGGACCAGGGGACCAGAGATTCTCTTCTCTGGTGGTTGTCTCAGGGAATGTGTTTCCGCAGACCAGAGTGGATCATCGTAACGACCAACGCCAGTCTGTTGGGCTGGGGTGCTGTCTGGGACTCCCTGAAAGCTCAGGGCTTATGGTCTCGGGAAGAAGCTCTTCTCCCGATAAACATTCTGGAACTGAGGGCGATATTCAACGCTCTTCAGGCATGGCCTCAGCTAGCTGTGGCCAAATTCATCAGATTTCAGTCGGACAACATCACGACTGTAGCTTACATCAATCATCAAGGGGGAACAAGGAGTCCCCTAGCAATGATGGAAGTAACCAAAATAATCAGGTGGGCGGAGGATCACTCTTGCCACCTCTCAGCAATTCACATCCCAGGAGTAGACAACTGGGAAGCGGATTTTCTAAGTCGTCAGACTTTTCATCCGGGGGAGTGGGAACTCCACCGGAGGTATTTGCCCAGCTGACTCAGCTATGGGGCACTCCAGAATTGGATCTGATGGCGTCCCGTCAGAAAACCAAACTTCCTCTTTACGGGTCCAGGTCCCAGGATCCCCAGGCGGTGTTGATAGATGCTCTAGCAGCGTCTTGGTCCTTCAATCTGTCCTATGTGTTTCCACCGTGTCCTCTCCTTCCTCGTCTGGTTGCCAGAATCAAGCAGGAGAGGGCGTCGGTGATTCTAATAGTGCCTGCGTGGCCACGCAGGACTTGGTATGCAGACCTAGTGGACATGTCATCCGTTCCACCATGGACTCTGCCAATGAGGCAGGACCTTCTATTTCAAGGTCTTTTCAAACATCCAAATCTAATTTCTCTGCGTCTGACTGCTTGGAGATTGAACGCCTAATTCTATCTAAGCGTGGTTTCTCTGAGTCGGTTATCAATACCCTGATTCAGGCTAGAAAGCCTGTCACCAGGAAAATCTACCATAAGATTTGGCGAAAATATCTTTGTTGGTGCGAATCCAAGGGTTACTCATGGAGTAAGATTAGGATTCCCAGGATATTGTCCTTTCTCCAAGAAGGATTGGAGAAAGGATTATCAGCTAGTTCCTTAAAAGGCCAGATATCTGCTTTGTCTATTCTTTTACACAAACGTCTGGCAGAGGTACCAGACGTTCAAGCGTTTAATCAGGCTTTAGTCAGAATCAAGCCTGTTTATAGACCTGTGGCTCCGCCATGGAGTCTGATTTTAGTTCTTTCAGTTCTGCAAGGGGTTCCGTTTGAACCTTTACATTCCATAGATATTAAACTTTTATCTTGGAAAGTTTTGTTTTTGGTAGCTATCTCTTCTGCTCGAAGAGTTTCAGAGTTATCTGCAGTGTGACTCGCCTTACTTGGTGTTCCACGCAGATAAGGTAGTTTTGCGTACCAAACCCGGTTTTCTTCCTAAGGTTGTGTCTAATAAGAATATTAATCAGGAAATTGTTGTGCCTTCTCTGTGTCCTAATCCTTCTTCGAAGAAGGAACGTCTGTTACACAGTCTCAATGTGGTTCGTGCTTTAAAGTTCTATTTACAAGCAACTAAGGATTTCAGACAAACAACTTCATTGTTTGTCATCTATTCTGGTAAGAGGAGAGGTCAGAAGGCGACTGCTACCTCTTTCCTTTTGGCTAAAAAGCATCATCCATCTGGCCTATGAGACTGCTGGCCAGCAGCCTCCTGAAACAATTACTGCTCATTCTACCAGAGCAGTGGCTTCCACATGGGCTTTTAAAAATAAGGCTTCTGTTGAACAGATTTGTAAGGCAGCGACTTGGTCTTCGCTGCATACTTTTTCCAAATTTTACAAATTCGATACTTTTGCTTCTTCGGAGGCTGTTTTTGGTAGAGAGGTTTTACAAGCAGTGGTGCCTTCCGTTTTAAGGTACCTGTCTTGTTCCCTCCCTTCATCCGTGTCCTAAAGCTTTGGTATTGGTATCCCACAAGTAAAGAATGAATCTGTGGACTGGATACACCTTACAAGAGAAAACAGAATTTATGCTTACCTGATAAATTACTTTCTCTTGTGGTGTATCCAGTCCACGGCCCGCCCTGGCTATTAAGTCAGGTAGATCTTTTTGTTTAAACTACAGTCACCACTGCACCCTATGGTTTCTCCTTTTTCTTCCTAACCTCCGGTCGAATGACTGGGGGGTGGAGCTAGAGGGGGAGCTATATGGACAGCTCTGCTGTGTGCTCTCTTTGCCACTTCCTGTTAGGAAGGAGAATATCCCACAAGGATGAATCCGTGGACTGGATACACCACAAGAAAAAGTAATTTATCAGGTAAGCATAAATTCTGTTTTTATAATAAAATACACACTTCTTGGGGCATTTGGGGCTCATTTAAAAAATGTAACTGGAGATGTGATCTCTGGTTAATTTTATAAGCACTAATATTGCTTCTGCGAGTTGATACTTATAAATTATTTAAATTGCTTGTGTCCAGGTGTGTTTGCTTCTTGACAGTTAGTTATAATCAACCAGCTACTATAGCTGTTCCCTGAATTAAACATTGATTTAGAATGATTAAATGATGAACCGGAATCTTAAAACCGGAATCCTATAATCCCACAATATACAGCCTGTTGCAAGAATAACAGAATTAAACAGCTTTGATTTTTTTATTATTGTATTAAAATGTGCACCCAGTGAAGCTGAAGCATTTTGTTCCCTGATTGGAAAGCAGCAGGCTGTCATATAGACTCACTCTCTGACGTTCATATTAAATAAATTATATCTGTTTCTCAAGTGCTTGATGAAAACATAAGATGTTGTGATAGCTGCAGAGACATCCGCTTGGATAAACACTGTAGTATTAAGACCCATCACTGCTGTTTAATAAAACCTATGCCTCTTGAATCCCATTAAGAGTTTGGATGGGAGAAAATTGCTAGGGATCTACTATGTCTACTCAGTAGTGCCTGTCTAGTTAAAGTTCAAATGATAATTCTATGTTTTCCCCGCCTTGTTTTGTGTCGGCTAAAATGTCATGATGAAGGGAGAGGTGTGGTTTTTTTTTTTTTTTTTTATAACCCATATACAGGGAAAAATATTTAGGGCGTATCTTGCCTGCAAATCCTCATTTGTCGTTAACTTGATAAAATGCCAATGTTCTTTATTTTATTTTGGAGAAATGGAGGAGGCCAAAGAAAAAGAATAAGGCAGGGCAATGGAGGAACCTAAGTCTTCCATCAGATGTAAGACTATAGAAGCCCTAGTTTCCTCTGAGACATACAATCTTCTGACCTTGTCCCAGTTAGCCTCGGTCCAGTTTATCAGGTTCCAGTCGGACAATATAACTTAAGTGACTTGCATCAGTCATCATGAAGGAAAGAGGATTTTTTTAGCTATGACTGAGGTAACCAATAGGTGGGCGAAGGTCCATTCTTGTTGCCTGTCGGCGACCCATATCCCAGGAGTGGAAACTGGGAGGCGAACTTCCTGAGCAGGCAGACCTTTCATCCGGGGGAGTTGGAACTCCATCCGGAAGTGTTCTCCAGCCTGATTCTCAGGTGGGTTCGGCCGAAATTAGATCTTTTGGCATCCTGACAGAATGCCAAGCTCCCGGAATTCGGATTGTGGTCCAGGGATTCCCAGGCGGAACTATTAGATGCTCTGGTGGTTCCTTGGATCTTCTCTTTAATATACATATTTTCTCCGTTGGAGCTTCTTCCTGGGTTAGTGCTCAAATCAAGCAGGAGAGGACATAGGTGATCCACATTGCTCCTGCTTGGCCTAGCAGGATTTGGTATGCAGATCTGGTGGACACGTCATTTCTACCGCCTTGAAAACTTCCGTTGAGGAAGGACCTTCTAATTCAAGGGCCCTTTCTTCACCCAAATCGAGTTTTCTCTGAAGCTGTCTGTTTGGAGATTGAACGCTTAATTCTATCCAAGCGAGGTTTTTTTCGGACTCGTCATAGAGACCATATTTCAGTCTCGTAAACCTGTAACTAAGAAGATTTGCCATAAGATATGGCGTAAATATCTCTATTGGTGTGAATCTGAGGGCTACTCATGGAGTAGAGTTAGGATTCCTAAGATTTTGTCTTTTCTCCAAGAGGGTTTGGAGAAAGGCTTAATGACCTTATCTAATTTTTTTTGCACAAACGTCTGGCAGATGTTCAATCTTTTTACCAGGCCTTGGTCAGGATCGGGCCGGTGTTCAAACCAGTTACTCCTCCATGGAGTCTTAATTTAGTTATCAAGGGGCGCTCCGTTTGAGCCTATGCACTCCTTAGATATTGTGGTATTATCTTGGAAAGGTTTTATTTCTCTTGGCTGCTACTTCTACTCGAAGAGTGTCAAGAGTTCTGCTACTTCTACTCGAAGAGTGTCAAGAGTTCTCGGCATTGCAGTATGTCTCCTTACCTTTATTTTCAATTCGGATAAGGTAGTTTTATGTATTAAAATAGCAATTTTTTCCTAAGATTGTTTTCTAATCGGAACTTTATTCAAGAGATTGTTGTTCCGTCCTTTTGTCATAATCCTTCTTCTTAGAAGGAACGTCTCCTACACAATTTGGATGGGGTCCGTGCTTTGAAGTTTTTCCTGCAGGCGACTAAGGACTTTCGTCAGTCTTCTTTGTTGTGATTTTCTCAGGAAAACGTAAGGGACAGAGCGTTACGGCTAATTCTTTCTTTTTGGCTGAAGAGTATCATACGTTTTGGTTTGTGAGACTGCTGGACAGCAGCCTCACGTGAGGATTACGGCTCATTCCACGAGGGCTGTTGCTTCCTCATGGGCATTAAAAAAAAAAATGAAGCTTCTGTGGAACAGATTTGCAAGGCTTCAACTCAGTCCTCCCTTCACATTTTTTCAAAATTTTACAAAGTTGTCAATTTTGCCTCGGCTGAGGCCGCTTTTGAGAGAGAGGTTATTCTAGCAGTGGTGCCTTCCGTTTTAGGTTTCCTGTCTTGTCCCTCCTGTATCATCTGTGTACTCTAGCTTGGGTATTGAATCCCATTAGTAATTTAGATCTGTGGACTCATCGTGTCTTAACAAAGAAAAGAAAATTTATGCTTACCTGATAAATGTATTTCTTTTTTGACACGATGAGTCCACGGCCCGCCCTGTTCTTTTAGACAGGTTGTGGGTTATTGTAAACCTCCTCTGCACCTTGGCTTTTCCTTTCTCTTCCTAACTTCGGTCGAATGACTGGAGTGGGAGGGAAGGGAGGAGCTATTTAACAGCTCTGCTGTGGTGCTCTTTGCCTCCTCCTGCTGACCAGGAGGTGAATATCCCATTAGTAATTAAGATGATCCGTGGGCTCATCGTGTCAAAAAAGAAATTTATCAGGTAAGCATAAATTTTCTTTTTTTTTCTATGTTCTTTAAAAAAGAAAAACAAAGTTTGTGTTTAGCTAGATCCCAGTATTGCATACTGCTCCTTCAGGAAAGGACACCAAGAGAATGAAGCAAAGTTAGATAATGGAGCATATCGTTTTAAACAACGTTCCAGTTTTCTACCCAAATCATAAAATAAAAATAATGGGTTTAATGTCCCTTTAACACTATTTACTGCTTTTTCATATGAATGATGGAATGACAAAAATGTCTTCCGTCTGCAGCATTTAAAGGGACATAATACTCCTATGCTAAATCTCTTGAAACTGATGCAGTATAACTGTAAAAAGCTGACAGGAAAATATCACCTGAGCATCTCTATGTAAAAAAGGACGATATTTTACCTCACAATCTCCTCAGCTCAGCAGAGTAAATTCTGTGTAAAAAGTTATACCCAGCTGTTGCTCAGCTGCAGGTAAAAAAAAATAATTAAAAAAAATGAATAAAATGAACAGCAGCCAATCAGCATCAATAATGCTGAGGTCATGAACTCTTTTACTGTAATCTCATGAGATTTGACTTAACTCTCATGAGATTTTATTGTAAACTTCCTTACACTGAATAGGGAAAGAAGAGGAGTGTGCACGTAAGCTCGCTCCTTCCGCTGTCCCTGGACAGACATACTGATATGTTGCTTAGAAGTCCTTTACATTGGGATGTGGCTACTGAGAAACTTTTGAGGTAAAATATCTTTCTTTTTTACATAGAGATGTTCAGGTGATATTTTCTAGTCCGCTTTTTACAGCTATGCTTAATCACTTTCAAGTGTTTCAACATTTGGTTATTATGGCCCTTTCACTTTTTACGGCCCTGGATATATACACTGTATATATTCATACAAAAGTGAAACCCAGAAATAGCTGGATTTGCAAAGAGCTGAATGTTGCAGACGTGGACATTTTTGGCATTTATTTAGTAAACCAACTATATATTGCACATCCCTAGTATACAATGTCCAGAAAAATCAGGTCTTGTGTGATTCAGCTTGATCACCTTTCTTGTGTAAACTCTGTCTTCATTTATATATACAGTTCTTTTATTAACTAATTCACACACAACCCATGTTTAGTAATCCCTTCACTCACCATACTATGATATGAGATGCATACAAAATATTTTTTTTTTTTCCCCTGTAGGTTTTAGATGTTCATGCTGATACATATGAAACGCACAACCAACACTATGGAAGAAACTTAACCAAGGAAACCATAAAGAATGGTGAGTAGCTTATTTTGAATTCATATTTTTTGGAATTTGAAACTCATCAAAACGTTTCCTGCTATAAAATGAACTGTAAATAAACGTATATTCAGTTCTGGGCTGCAGAAAGAAGAGGGGAAAAAACAAAAACGTTACAAACTAATTCTATTTATTGAAGTACTTTGTAAGCAACCCTTATAATTTTCAGTTGTAAGTATTCAAAGTATTTGTGAGCCTTCTGTATAATTTAATATCAGGCCTTAAATCACTTATTGATTAAAAATTAAAGGTACAGTCTACACCTTAGTCATCTTAGTTTTACCTTTGGTTAGATTAAGCTGGAAATATCCTCCTGCACCACTTGCTATATCATACAGCTGGAACGGTAATAAAGTGAATTTTATTTCTGTTTCTTCTTTCTTATCCTTGTGTGTTTTTAAATAATAATAAAAAAAATGGTTGCTTTTACTTTTAACACCTTATATATTAACTTTCAAATCCCTTTTTAATCATATTGTTTTCGTTCAGTGTTAAACAAGGCGCAAGTTAAAATGCTCATTCGGATGCAGGAACCAGATGAACAGAACTGGGAATTAGTAGATATTACGTGTTTATATTTTATTGACTTTTAATGTATCCAGCCCACCTGTATGTACATCCATAAAAATGTGACACCCTTAGCAGATAACAGTGGATGGCACTCATGTCCTAGATTATAGCTGAAAATGGTTAAGTACTTACATGTGAGGATATGCAATAAGTTGATCTGCAGATTTTTCTTTTTCAGAAGATGGTGAGAGTCCATAAGACATCACATGAGGGATTAAACTCCAATCCACTAGAAGGCATAAACACCTAACATAGCAGAGTTTTTATTTCCTCCTATTCCCCTGTAAAACTACATTTTTATTTTTTTATTTTATTTTTTTTGCTCCAGCAAGGAGTGAGGTGAAATCAGAAGGGCTTCCTGATCTTTATGCCTTTGATCGGGAATCTCTAGCTGATCTGAGACCTATTTTTCCCCTCAAAGTGACTAAGAATAAGAGGGGAATACAGTAGTTCAGCCAGGCAGTGATTATCTTCCTTCATTGTTTGTGTCTGTCAAATACCTTGTCTACATTATGCTGTTCCTTATTTCCTTGGGACTGTACTTGCACTGCCTTGGGTGTTCCGTCTGCTGGAAGCAGTCTTCTGCAGCTCCGGTAGGCAAAGGTGCTGACAGGTAAGAACAATGCATTGCTCACAGGCTATTAAAATGGACATGTAAACATGATTCACATAGACTGGGGACACAGAAACATACATGAAATAACATTGACAACACCTTTTTGACAATTTTGTAAAAACTTAAAAAAAAACAAATATAGTGTATATTTAAATTTACCGAAATAGGTATCTCACACATCAGAGTGCCAGTCTTGTCAGCTGCAGCTTCCTTTGCTCTTCAGATTTGAATTTGGAAGACATTTTGTAAAAATCAGAACATACCAAATTTTCCCTGGGACAGCAGGGGTTAACATTTTGGCACCAGATTACTTATCTGAGCTTAACCTGATTATAGTGCATTGTCTGCAGACATGGTTTCTAAAGAAAACAAAAAGACATGCCTCTTCCCTTTCAAGTGAAGATTATGTTTGCCCCAATTATTGCTATGGTACTGAATATGAGGAAGCTTTCCTACCACAAGATAAAAAGGATAAAGTCAGGGTTAGGTCTCCTGGATGTTTTCTATCCTATCATCAGTCTAAGAACCAAAAAAATTCCTTCAATTCTACTCAGCGGACAGATACTTATAAAACCTCATGGAAGCCCAGCTCTTCCTGGGCAAAGTCAAAACTGTCAAAGAAACCTGCTCTCGCCTCAGTCTGCATGAAGGTGCGGCCTCAAGCAAGATGACATTCTGGTAGGGGGAAGATTAAGAAAAAGTATTTTTCCAGCCACCAGTTAAACTTTAAAAAGACCTTTATTCATTTCTTACAGGGTCCATCATATCAACAACGTTTCAAACCTATGCCAGGTTCTTAATCATGTCTGAGACATGATTAAGAACCTGGCATAGGTTTGAAACGTTGTTGATATGATGGACCCTGTAAGAAATGAATAAAGGTCTTTTAAAGTTTAACTGGTGGCTGGAAAAATACTTTTTCTTGGATATACATTGGGGTCTGGCTAACCCTTTTCCCGTGCCCCAGAAGGAAAATAGGTGCTGTCTTTCACTATCATATTCACAATACTAGGGGGAAGATTAAACCATTTTTAGGAGGTCTGGGAAAAGTTGGTTCAGGATTCTTGGGTGTTAAACCTCATATATCCCAAGGGTCCTATATAGACTTTAGAACAAGATCTCCTTGAGGTAGATTCCTCTTGCTTAACCCCTTAATGACCGACGACGTGCAGGGTATGTCCTCCAAAAAAATACCATTAACGACCAAGGACGTACCCTGCACGTCGTCGGTCTGGGAAAGCGGTGGAAGCGATCCTGATTGCTTCCAGACGCTTTCCGGTTATTGCAGTGATGCCTCGATAGCGAGGCATCCTGCTATAACCCTCCTTGGCCATCCGATGCAATGAGAGCCACTCTTTGACCCTCTCTGCATCGGACATCGATGGCCGGTATCGGTGGGCGGGAGCTAAGGCGGGTGGGCGGCCATCGATGGGCCCTGTGATGTGGAGGGGGGCGGGATCGTGGGTGGGGGTAGCCGGAGGCGCGCACTGATGCACGGGGGGCAGGCGGGAACCGCTACACTACAGAATTTTTTTTTAGTGAAAAGGGGGGGGAGGCAAGCTGAAAAAAATGATCAGGCAGGAGGGGGTGGGGGTTGGTCTGGGGGGGGGGAGAAGCTACACTACAGAAAAAAACAGTACCCAAGATGGCTCCCAATAAGGCAGAGGGGGAGGGTTAGAGAGCTGTTTGAGGGGGGGATCAGGGAAGTTGGGGGCTATGGGGGGGGGATCCTACACAGCATCAAATGTAAATATGCTAAAAATGTTTAAAAAAATTCAGATACCTTTTTTTATTTTAGTACTGGCAGACTTTCTGCCAGTACTTAAAATGGCGGGGACAATTGTGGGGGAGGGAAGGGAGCTGTTTGGGATGTGTCAGGTGGGAGGTTGATTTTTACACTAAAGCTAAAATTAACTCTGCAAGCTCCCTACAAGCTACCTAATTAACCCCTTCATGGCTAGACATAATACACGTGTGATGCGCAGCGGCATTTAGTGGCCTTTTAATTACCAAACAGCAACGCCAAAGCCATATGTCTGCTATTTCTGAACAAACGGGATCCCAGAGAAGCATTTACAACCATTTGTGCTATAATTGCACAAGCTGTTTGTAAATAATTTCAGAGAAACCTAAAGTTTGTGAAAAAGTGAAAACATTTTTTTATTTGATCGCATTTGGCGGCATGAAATATACCAAAATGGGCCTAGATCAATACTTTGGGTTGTCTATTACACTAAAGCTAAAATTAACCCTACAAACTCCCCACAAGCTCCCTAATTAACCCCTTCGCTGCTGGGCATAATACACGTGTGGTGCACAGCGGCATTTAGCAGCCTTCTATGTCTGCTATTTCTGAACAAAGGGGATCCCAGAGAAGCATTTACAACCATTTATGACATAATTGCACAAGTTGTTTGTAAATAATTTCAGTGAGAAACCGAAAGTTTGTGGAAAAATTTGTGAAAAAGTGAACAATTATTTTTTTATTCGCATTTGGCGGTGAAATGGTGGCATGAAATATACCAAAATGGGCCTAGATCAATACTTTGGGATTTCTTCTAAAAAAAATATATACATGTCAAGGAATATTCAGGGATTCCTGAAAGATATCAGTGTTCCAATGAAACTAGCGCTAATTTTGAAATAAAGTGGTTTGGAAATAGCAAAGTGCTACTTGTATGTATTGCCCTATAACTTGGAAAAAAAGCAAAGAACATGTAAACATTGTTTATTTCTAAACTCAGGACAAAATTAAACTAATTTAGCATGGTTGTTTTTTGGTGGTTGTAGATGTGTAACAGATTTTTGGGGTCAAAGTTAGAAAAAGTGTGTTTTTCCATTTTTTCCTCCTATTTTGTAATTTGTTTTATAGTAAATTATAAGATATGATGAACATAATGGTATGTTTAGAAAGTCTTTTTAATGGCGAGAAAAACGGTATATAATGTGTGGGTACAGTAAATGAGTAAGAGGAAAATTTCAGCTAAACACAAACCCAGCAAAAATGTAAAAATAACCTTGTTCCCAAACTAACAGAAAATGGAAAGTGCTCTGGTCATTAAGGGGTTTATGTTCCTTAAGATCCCTCCAAGGCCAAATCTGCCTTGGCTTGTATAAAAGATCTGGAAGTGATTGTTCCATATACTGTCGTGGAACATAGTCTGTGGTTCTACTTCAATCTGTTCATAGTTCCACGGAAGAATAGTACTTTTCTGCCTATATTGGAGCTCAAAACCCTAAGCAAATTTTTGAAAGTACTAACTTTCCTTTAGTTCAGGAGTATCAAATTCCTGAGATTTGCCTTTTCCTAACCAAGCATTATCTTTTTGTGGTGCTTCCCTTTGGTCTAGCAAATGCACCCAGAATTTTTTAACAAAAGTTCTTTGAGCGCTATTATCTATAGTGACTTCTGAATTGATTGCAGTGGTTCTGTACCTAGATGGCATTCCCTCCCTCCAATTTGCAAGGGACAATAAACACAAGGGTCTCCCAGTTGCTCCACAATCTTCAGAAGTGCTCCTTACCCCCTCAGACCAAGATGTTTTTCCTGTGTTCTATAATAGATTCAGTATCAATTAAGCAGTCTGACAGAACGCAGACTCAAGTTACAGAATTAATGTGTCATTCTACTTTTTGCTTCTTTCAGTAGCTCGATTGAACGGAAGTGATAGGCTTCATGGTAGTGGTTTCAGATGCAGTTAATTTTGCCAGATTCCATCTGTATCCACTCCAGTTGAGAATTTTGCATCTGCGGAACAGAAATTACATGGATCTGTCTCAGAAGTTCTTACTGGACTTCCAAACGAGGCAGTTGCTGAAACGGTGAAAGACTCTCCAGTTGGGTGTGGCCTGGGGTCCCAGAGGGTTTTTATGGAGTTTGTTGTTCTCAGAAAGCAAGGTTACCAATCACAATTTTGGAGTCTAAGGCAGGAATCCTTTCTAAGATTTCAATCGGATAATGTCACGGCAGTGGCTTACATCAGTCGTCAAGGCGGAGCAGAAAGTTCCTTGTTGATTAAGGAAGTAACCCACTTTCTCACAATCAATGCATGATATTGGCTAGTCACATCCTGGGAGTGAATAGTTGGGAAGCATACTTTCTCAGGCGCCAGTAGCTTAACCCGGGGAATAGTCTCTGAAATAGGAGGTATTTGAGCAGATATTGATACATAGATCTCGTAGTGACAAGCTGCTCCTGTATAAGCAGATTTCGAGATCCTCAGATATTACTTATAGATGCCTTTTAGTAGTTCTCTGGTCATTCCATAGCCAGGATAAAAACCGGATAGAGCTCCAGTAATTCTGGTTGTTCCGGCGTGGCCTTTAGGACTTCGTATGCAGATCTGATTCAAATGTATGTCCTGTCTGCCATGGCATCTTCCACCTCATAAGGGCCTTCTTTCACAAGGCCCCTTCTTTTATCAGGATCTCAAATTGCTAAGTTCAATGGCATGACAATCAAATGCATAATCCTGTCCCAAAGAGGGTTTTCTGATCAAGTTTTTGTTACTCTAATTCAGGCAAGAACACCTGTGACCAGGCGCACATGTCACACGGTTTGGAAAAACCTTTTTTTTCTTGGTTGGAAGCTAGAGGATACTGCTGGAATTCCTTTCAAATTACTAGTGCTACAGTTCTAGACGGTCTAGGGAAAGGTTTATCAGCAATTTCTCTTGAAGGGACATAAAATCCCCCATAAATGTCATGATTCAGATATAACATACCATTTTAACAACTTTACCATTTACTTCTGATCAAATATTCTTTGTTTTCTTGGTATCGTTGAAAAGCAAGAAGATATGTTCAATATTGTTCATATGTCTGCAGCACTTTAATAACTGCAGTTTTTCAAGAATGTCCATTAGCAAGAGCACTAGATGGCATCCCTTTTTCTTGTAATGTAGTGCTCCAGACATGTGCATGCTACCTATCTAGATATCTCTTCAACAAAGAATAATGAAAACAAAGCAAATTTGATAATGAAAGTTAATTTGGAATTTTTATTTTATTTTAAATTGTATGCTCTGTCTGAATGAGAGAGACATTTTGGCTTCATGTCCCTTTTTAAGGGTCCGATATCTGCTTTTGTCTCTCGTATCAGCAGAAAATCGCAAACTCCCTGACGTTGAGACCTTCGTTCAGGCCTTGATCAAAATCAGACTAGTTATTAAACCAGCTACTCCACCATGAAATCTCAACCTGGTTTTAAGGGTCCTCCAGGCTTCACTTTTTGATGCTATGCATGGGCTTGAAATTCAATTGTTGGGAGGTTCTGTTCCACTTGAGCACCTCTTCAGCCAGGAGTGTCTGAGTTCTCAGACACTAGCTGCTTGCTTTTTTTTTAAATATTACCCCTTATCCGTATAAGGTGCTTCTGAGAACCAACTACTCTTTCTTCCTAAGGTAGTATAGTCTTGTACCATTAACCCTGTAATGATCAAGGACGTTTAGGGTACGTCCTACAAAAACTGTCACTTAATGACCAATGATGTACCCTTTACTCCTCAGGAGTTTCAAGCAGTGGAAGCGATCGTGAAACCTCAAAATGCCTATAAATACACCCCTCACCACACCCACAATTCAGTTTTACGAACTTTCTACATTGATATGCGCTTCTCAGTATTTTGAAGCTCGATTCCTCTCAGAGTACAGTGAATGTCAAAGGGATGTGAATGCAATGGTTTTCCTCACGGGAGATCTATTTCATAGGTTCTCTGTTATCGGTCGTAGAGATTCATCTCCTACCTCCCTTTTCAGATAGACGATATACTCTCATATTCCATTACCTCTACTAATAACAGTTTCAGTACTGGTTTGGCTATCTGCTATATGTGGATGGGTGTCTTTTGGCAAGTATGTTTTCATTACTTAAGACACTCACAGCTATGGTTTGGGACTTTATGTATTAATATAAAGTTCTAAATATATGTATTGTACTTGTACTTATATTTACCATGAGTCAGGTTTATGTATATTTCCTTTTGCAGACTGTCAGTTTCATATCTGGGAAATGCATTTTTTAGGAATTTTTTTTTCTTACCTGGGGTATAGGTTTTTAATTGACTGTTCTTTTTAATTTGCGGGCAAAATTAGGCTAGCGAGGTCGCAAAATGCCAAAGTATATTGCGTCATGTTTGGCGCAAGATTTTTTGGCGCGGTTACGTTTGATGACACGACTTTGACGCGAGTGTCATTTCCGGATGTTAGCGCCAACATTTTTTATGTTTGTGTTGAGCGTCATACTTGGTGCCAAATATTTTCATTATTTAAAACCCCATTCCTATATGCCTCTTGCCTTTTTTCTCTATCAGAGGGCTATGCTGATTGCATTTTTTCCCACTGAAACTGCCATATAAGGAAATCGATCATTTTTCTTTATGTTTTTTTCTCTTACATGTGCAAGATGTCTCAATCTGATCCTTTCTCAGAAATCACTGTTAGTGCATTTGTTGTAAACTTGTGGAGATTATTTTTCCAGATGTGGTTTGTAATAGTTGTCATGATAAGCTTTTACATGCAGAGAATGTGTACATCAGTAATAGTGCATTGCCTGTTGTTGTTCCTTTAACATCTAATGCACAAGATATAAATGTGAATTTAAGATTGTATTGCTGATTCTATTCAGAAGGCTTTGTCTGCCGTCCCGCCTTCTAATAAACGTAAAAGGTCTTTTAAAACTTCTCATAAAGTTGATGAAATTTCAAATGACTGACAACATACTAAATTATCCTCCTCTGATGAGGATCTATCTGATTCAGAAGATCCTTCCTCAGATATTTACACTGACAAATCTATTATTTATTTAAAATGGAGTATATTCGTTCTTTGTTAAAGGAAGTGTTGATTACATTGGATATTGAGGAAACTAGTCCTCTTGATATTAAAACTAGTAAACGTTTACATTCTGTTTATAAACCTCCTGTGGTTACTCCAGAGGTTTTTCCAGTTCCTGATGCTATTTCTGATATGATTTCTAAGGAATGGAATAGGCCTGGTGGTACTTTTATTCCTTCTTCAAGGTTTTAAAAAATTGTAATCTTTGCCAGCAGTTACATTGGAGTTTTGGGAAAAGATCCCCAAAGTTGATGGGGCTATATTTACTCTTGCTAAACATACTCCTATTCCTATGGAAGATAGTACTTCCTTTAAGAATCCTTAAGATTCAAGTTTCCTATCTAATCTAAGGAAAGCCTATATATATTCTGGTCATCTTCTCAGGCCTGCAATTTCTTTGGCTGATGTTGCAGCTGCATCAACTTTTTGGTTGGAAAATTTAGCGCAACAAGAAATTGATTCTGATTTGTCTAGCATTGTTCGCTTGCTTCAACATGCTAATCATTTTATTTGTGATGCCATTTTTTTATATCAAAATTGATGTTAAATCTATATTTTTAGCTTTGTGGCTTAAATCTTGGAATGCTGACATTACTTCTAAGTCTAGATTGCTATCTCTTTCTTTCCAAGGTAATAAGTTATTTGGTTCTCAGTTGGATACATTTATTTCAACTGTCACTGGGGGGAAGGCAGTTTTTTTTGCCTCACCATAAAAGACCTAAGGGTAAATCTAAAGCTTCTAACTGTTTTCGTTCCTTTCGACAAATTTAAGGAACAGAAACCTAATCCTTCCCCCAAGGAATCTGTTTCTAATTGGAAACCTTCTTCAAATTGGAATAAATCCAAGCCGTTTAAGAAACCAAAGCCAGCCCCCAAGTCTGCATGAAGGTGCGGCCCTCATTCCAGCTCAGCTGGTAGGGGGCAGATTAAGATTTTTCAAGGATGTTTGGACGAATTCTGTTCAAAATCAATGGATTCTGAGTAGTGCCTGTCAGGGGTATGGAATAGGATTCAGATTAAGACCTCCTGTGAGAAGATATTTTCTCACGCATCCCAGCAAATCCAGTAAAGGCTCAGGCTTTCCTGAAGTGTGTTTCAGACCTGGCGCTTTCAGGGGTAATCATGCCAGTTCCGTTTCAGGAACAGGGTCTGGGGTTTTATTCAAATCTATTTGTTGTCCCAAAGAAAGGAAAATTCATTCAGACCAGTTCTGGATCTGAAAATTTTGAATCATTATGTAAGAGTACCAACTTTCAAAATGGTGACTATAAGGACTATTCTGCCTTTTGTTCAGCAAGGGCATTATATGTCCACAATAGACTTACAGGATGCATATCTTTATATTCCGATTCATCCAGATCACTATCTGTTTCTGAGATTCTCTTTTCTAGACAAGCATTACCAATTTGTCGCTCTTCCTTTTGGCCTAGCGACAGCTCCAAGAATCTTTTCAAAGGTTCTCGGTGCCCTACTCTCTGTAATCAGAGAACGGGGTATTGCAGTGTTTCCTTTTTTGGACGATATCTTGGTACTAGCTCAGTCTTTACATTCTACAGAATCTTACACGAATCAACTGGTGTTGTTTCTTCAAAGACATGGTTGGAGGATCAATTTACCAAAAAGTTCTTTGATTCCTCAGACAAGGGTCACCTTTTTAGGTTTCCAGATAGATTCAGTGTCCATGACTCTGTCTCTAACAGACAAGAGACGATTAAAATTGGTTTCAGCTTCAGTCTCAATCATTCCCTTCAGTAGCTATGTGCATGGAAGTTTTAGGTCTCATGACTGCAGCATCGGAAGCGATCCCCTTTGCTAGTTTTCATATAAGACCTCTCCAGCTTTGTATGCTGAATCAATGGTGCAGGTATTATTCAAGGATATCACAATTAATTTCCTTAAATCCGAATGTTCGATTATCTCTGACTTGGTGGTTAGATCACCATCGTATAGTTCTAGGGGCCTCTTATGTTTGTCCAACCTGGACTGTGATCACAACAGATGCGCGTCTTTCAGGTTGGGGAGCAGTTTGGGGATCTCTGACAGCACAAGGGGTTTGGTAAAATCTCAAAAGGATTATTATTATTATCAATATTTTGGAACTCCGTGCAATTTTCAGGGCTCTTCAGATTTGTCCTCTGTTGAAGAGAGAACCGTTCATTTTTGTTTTCAGACAGACAATATCACAACTGTGGCATATGTCAATCTTCAGGGTGGGACTCACAGTCCCCTAGCTATGAAAGAAGTATCTTGGATACTTTCTTGGGCGGAATCCAGCTCTTGTCTAATTTCTGCGGTACATATCCCAGGTGTAGACAATTGGGAACCGGGTTATCTCAGCCGTCAGACTTTACATCCGGGTGAGTGGTCCCTCCATCCAGATGTGTTTTCTCAGATTGTTCAGATGTGGGGTCTTCCAGAAATAGATCTGATGGCTTCTCATCTAAACAAGAAACTTCCCAGGTACCTGTCCAGGTCCAGGGATCTTCAGGCGGAAGCAGTGGATGCATTGACGCTTCCTTGGTGTTACCAACCTGCTTATATTTTCTCGCCTCTAGTTTTTCTTCCAGAGTGATCTCCAAAATCATCATGGAACAATCGTTTGTGTTGCTGGTAGCTCCAGCATGGCCTCACAGGTTTTGGTATGCGGATCTTGTTTGGATGTCCAGTTGCCAACTTTGGCCACTTCCATTAAGGCCGGACCTTCTGTCTCAAGGTCCGTTTTTCCATCAGGATCTCAAATAATTAAATTTGAAGGTATGGAAATTGAACACCTAGTGCTTAGTCATAGAGGTTTCTCTGACTCAGTGATTAATACTATGTTACAGGCTCGTAAATCTGTTTCTAGAAAGCCTGTCATTAAATCAATCTCTCCTCCTTGGAGTCTTAATTTGGTTTTGAAGACTTTACAGGCTCCTCCATTTGACCCTATGCATTCTTTGGACATTAAACTACTTTCTTAGAAAGTGTTTCTTTTGGCCATCTCTTCTGCTAGAAGAGTTTCTGAATTATCTGCTCTTTCTTGTGAATCTCCTTTTCTGATTTTTTCATCAGGATAAGGCGGTTTTGTGGACTTCTTCATTTAAATTCTTACCTAAAGTTGTGAATTCTAACAACATTAATAGAGAAATTGTTGTCCCTTCCCTGTGTCCTAATCATAAGAATTCTTTGGAGAGATCCTTACATTCTTTGGATGTGGTAAGAGCTTTGAAATATTATGTGGAAGCTACTAAAGATTTCATGAAGACTTTCCTTTCCTTGGCATCGTGGTTAAAGCTTTTGATTCATCAAGCTTATTTGGAGTCGGGTCAAGTCCTGTCTCAGAGAATTGCAGCTCATTCTACTAGATCAGTCTCTACTTCGTGGGCTTTTAAAAATGAAGCTTCAGTTGATCAGATTTGCAAGGCAGTAACTTGGTCTTCTTTGCATACATTTACTAAATTCTACCGTTTTGATGTATTCGCTTCTTCGGAAGCAGTTTTTGGTAGAAAAGTTCTTCAGGCTTCTGTTTCAGTTTGATTCTTCTGCTTATGTTTTGAGTTTTTCCTTTCATTCATGAGAATAAACTTATATTTTGGTTTGTGGATTAATTTTTTTTAGCGAAAAATGGCTGTTTTTATTTGTATCCCTCCCTCTTTAGTGACTCTTGCGTGGAGTTCCACATCTTGGCTATTGCTATCCCATACGTCACTAGCTCATGGACTCTGGCCAATTACATGAAACAAAACATAATTTATGTAAGAACTTACCTGATAAATTCATTTCTTTCATATTGGCAAGAGTCCATGAGGCCCACCATTTTTCTGGTGGTTATGATTTTTTTTTGTATAAAGCACAATTGTTTCCAATTTCCTTTGTTGATGCTTTTTACTCCTTTCTTTATCACCCCACTACTTGGCTATTCGTTAAACTGAATTGTGGGTGTGGTGTATTTATAGGCATTTTGAGGTTTGGGAATTTTTGCCCCTCCTGGTAGGATTGTATATCCCATACGTCACTAGCTCATGGACTCTTGCCAATATGAAAGAAATTAATTTATCACGTAAGTTCTTACATAAATTGTTATTTTAGTACTGGCAGACTTTTTTTCTGCCAGTACTTAAGATGGCGGTGACAATTGTGAGGTGGGGAGGGAAGAGAGCTGTTTGAGGGGGGTCAGGGAGTGATCAGGGGATGGGATGTCAGGTGGGAGGCTGATCTCTACACTAAAGCTAAAATTAACCCTACAAGCGACCTAGTTAACCCCTTCACTGCTGGGCATAATACAAGTGTGGTGCGCAGCGGCATTTAGCGGCCTTCTAATTACCAAAAAGCAACACCAAAGCCATATATGTCTGCTATTTCTGAACAAAGAGGATCCTAGAGAAGCATTTACAATCATTTGTGCCATAATTGCACCAGTTGTTTGTAATTTATTTAATTGAGAATCCTGAAGTTTGAAAAAGTTAGTAAAAAAGTGAACATTTTTTTATTTGATTGCATTTGGTGGGGGTGATATTGTGGCATGAAATATACCAAAATGGGCCTAGATCAACACTTTGGGTTGTTTACAAAAAAATATATATATGAGAACCTGTATGTGAAACACTGTATGCTGGAGTTGTGCTGCTGTCTGAGAGATTCTCCAGAAAGTCGATACCACACTTCAAACGCGCGCGAACCTTACAGATCGAGACAGAGAAGCCTGGGAAAGAAATTAACAGCAGATATCCTAAGCTGAGCAACAGACTTGCCTCATACGATTGAGGGTGTCTCCTGTAAGTAGGACTAAAGCCTGATAAGGGATACTATAAGAGTGTATTCTCTTGTAAGGTGTATCCAGTCCATGGGTTCATCCATTATTTGTGGGATATTCTCCTTCCCAACAGGAAGTTGCAAGACGACACCCACAGCAGAGCTGTCTATATAGCTCCTCCCTTAACTGCCACCCCCAGTCATTCTCTTGCAACTCTCGACAAGAAAGGAAGTATCAAGAGATATGTGGTGACTTAGTGTAGTTTTACCTTCAATCAAGAGTTTATTTTTAAACGGTACCGGCGTTGTACTGTTTTTCTCTCAGGCAGAAATTAGAAGAAGAATTCTGCCTGGAGATTTGATGATCTTAGCGGTTTGTAACTAAGGTTCATTGCTGTTCTCACACATAACTGATGAATATGGGAAAACTTCAGTTGGGGGAACGGCCTGCAGATTACCTGCTTTGAGGTATGTTCAGTATTTTTATTTCTAGAGAGAGGAATAAGTTCTAGAAAATGCTGACAGAGCCTGTGTATTTGAGGTAAGCCTGATGCAGTGATTTAACAGCGACTGGGATCATGCTTACATAACAGGGTAATACTCATGTTAATATTCATATTGCTTAGTGACAAAACTTTTACATGATTTCATAAATAGGACGTTTTTTCTCTGAGGGAGATAAGTCTTTATTTGGGGCCTAGTTTCCACATGGCTAGTCAGATACTCCCAGGAGTATTTTCCTAAGGCCCTTCTGACATCCAGTACATGGTGGGAGGGGCCTATTTTAGCACTCTAACTGTGCAGTTTTAATACAGACTGAGACATCCAGCTTCCCTAGAAGAGTCCTCTGGCATCTGAGAACCATTTCAAAGGGGTTATTTCTGCACAAAATCGTATTTAAGGGCAGGTAGGAGCCTCAGCAGAGCTGTGGCATGGTGCTCAATTGATTTTTAAAGTTTTTTTAACGTTTTTCAATCCGGTTTGGGGCCTAAGGGGTTAATCATCCATTTGCAAGTGGGTGCAATGTTGCTTTAGTCCCTTACACATACTGTAAAAATTTCAAAGATTTTACTGTATTTTTTCACTGTTTTGCAGTTTAAGTGCTAGTTTTTTTCTCTTAAAGGCACAGTAACGTTTTTGTTTAATTGCTTTTTCACCTTTATTAAAGTGTTTTCCAAGCTTGCTTGTCTCATTACTAGTCTGTTAAACATGTCTGACATAGCGGAAACTCCTTGTTCAATATGTTTGGAAGCCATTGTGGAACCCCCTCTTAGAATGTGTACCAAATGTACTGAAATTTCTATAAACTATAAAGACCATATTATGGCGCTTAAAGATTTATCTCCAGGGGATTCTCTGACTAAAAAGAGGGAGATTATGCCATCTAACTCTTTCCATGTGTCAGAACCTATAACTCCCGCTCAAGTGACGCCAAGTACATCTAGCGCTTCTAATTCTTTTACATTACAGGACATGAACGCTGCCCTCACAGAGGTATTCTCCAAACTGCCAGGGCTACAAGGAAAGTGAGACAGCTCTGGGGCTAGAATTAATACAGAACTTTCTGACGCTTTATTGCCTGTGTCCGATATACCCTCACAATGCTCAGAAGCCGAGGCAGGTGAGTTTCTATCTGTGGGTGACATTTCAGACTCAGGGAAGGCGTTACTTCAGTCTGATTCTGAGATGACAGCGTTTAAATTTAAGCTTGAACACCTCCGCTTATTGCTTAGGGAGGTTTTAGCGACTCTGGATGACTGTGACCCCATTGTGGTTCCAGAGAAATTTTGTAAAATGGACAAATACTTTGCAGTGCCTGTTTACACTGATGTTTTTCCAGTCCCTAAGAGGTTTTCGGAAATTATTACTAAGGAATGGGATAGACCAGGTGTGCCGTTCTCTCCCCCTCCTGCTTTTAAAAAGATGTTTCCCATAGATGCCACCATACGGGACTCGTGGCAGACGGTTCCTAAGGTGGAGGGAGCAGTCTCCACCCTAGCTAAGCGTACAACTATCCCCGTCGAGGACAGTTGTGCTTTCCTAGATCCTATGGATAAAAAATTGGAGGGTCTCCTTAAGAAAATTTTTATACATCAAGGTTTTATTCTCCAGCCTCTTGCATGCATTGCCCCAGTTACTGCTGCAGCGGCTTTTTGGTTTGAGTCTCTTGAGGAGGCTCTACAGGTGGAGACCCCGTTAGACGATGTTCTAGACAGGATTAAAGCTCTTAAATTAGCTAACTCTATTTCTGACGCCATTTTTCATTTAGCCAAGCTAACGGCTAAGAATTCAGGTTTTGCCATTTTGGCGCGTAGGGCGCTATGGCTTAAGTCCTGGTCAGCAGACGTTACTTCAAAGTCTAAGCTTCTTAACATCCCCTTCAAGGGACAGACCCTATTCAGGCCCGGTCTGAAGGAGATCATTTCTGACATTACTGGAGGAAAAGGCCACGCCCTTCCTCAGGATAGGTCCAATAAGTTAAGGACCAAACAGAATAATTTTCGTTCCTTTCGAAACTTCAAGAGTGGCGCAGTTTCCTCTAATGCAAAACAAGAGGAAAATTTTGCCCAGTCCAAACCAGTCTGGAGACCTAACCAGGCTTGGAATAAGGGGAATCAGGCCAAGAAACCTGCGGCTGCCTCTAAGACAGCATGGAGTAGCCCCCAATCCGGGACCGGATCTAGTGGGGGGCAGACTCTCTCTCTTCGCCCAAGCTTGGGCAAGAGACGTCCAGGATCCCTGGGCATTAGAGATTGTTTCCCAGGGATATCTTCTGGACTTCAAAGCTTCATCTCCAAAGGGGAGATTTCATCTCTCACAATTATCTGTAAACCAGATAAAGAGAGAGGCATTTTTACGTTGTGTTCAAGACCTGCTGGTTATGGGAGTGATCCACCCAGTTCCAAGGGAGGAACAGGGGCAGGGCTTCTATTCAAATCTGTTTATAGTTCCCAAGAAAGAGGGAACTTTCAGACCAATCTTGGATCTCAAGATCCTAAACAAATTTCTCAGGGTCCCATCCTTCAAGATGGAGACTATCCAAACCATCCTCCCTATGATCCAGGAGGGTCAATACATGACTACCGTGGACTTAAAGGATGCTTATCTCCACATTCCGATTCACAGAGATCATAATCAGTTCCTCAGGTTCGCCTTCCTAGACAGGCATTACCAGTTTGTGGCTCTTCCCTTCGGGTTAGCCACGGCACCAAGAATCTTTACGAAGGTTCTAGGGTCCCTACTGGCGGTTCTAAGGCCACGGGGCATAGCGGTGGCTCCTTACCTAGACGACATTCTGATACAGGCGTCGACTTTTCAAATCGCCAAGTCCCATACGGACATTGTTCTGGCTTTTCTGAGGTCTCACGGGTGGAAGGTGAACGAAGGAAAGAGTTCTCTCTCCCCTCTCACAAGAGTTTCCTTCCTAGGAACACTGATAGATTCAGTAGAAATGAAAAATTTTCTGACAGAGGTCAGGTTATCAAAGCTTCTAACTTCCTGCCATGCTCTTCATTCCACTTCTCGGCCGTCAGTGGCTCAGTGTATGTAAGTAATCGGCCTAATGGTAGCGGCAATGGACATAGTTCCGTTTGCCCGCCTACATCTCAGACCACTGCAACTTTGCATGCTCAATCAGTGGAATGGGGATTACACAGATTTGTCCCCTCTGCTAAATCTGGATCAAGAGACCAGGGATTCTCTTCTCTGGTGGTTCTCTCAGGTCCATCTGTCCAGGGGAATGAGTTTCCGCAGGCCAGAGTGGACTATAGTCACGACAGATGCCAGCCTTCTGGGCTGGGGCGCAGTCTGGAACTCCCTGAAGGCTCAGGGTTCGTGGACTCAGGAGGAAGCCCTCCTTCCGATAAACATTCTGGAACTGAGAGCGATATTCAATGCTCTTCAGGCTTGGCCTCAACTAGCTGCGGTCAGGTTCATCAGATTTCAGTCGGACAATATCACAACTGTAGCCTATATCAACCATCGGGGGGGACAAGAAGCCCCCTGGCAATGTTGGAGGTTTCAAAGATAATTCTATGGGCAGAGGTTCACTCTTGCCATCTCTCAGCTATCCATATCCCAGGAGTAGAGAATTGGGAGGCGGATTTTCTCAGTCGGCAGACTTTTCATCCGGGGGAGTGGGAGGTCCATCCGGAGGTATTTGCCCAGCTCATTCAACTATGGGGCAAATCAGAAGTGGATCTGATGGCGTCTCGTCAGAACGCCAAGCTTCCCTGTTACGGGTCCAGGTCAAGGGATCCCCAGGTAGCGCTGATAGATGCTCTAGCAGTGCCCTGGTCCTTCAGCCTGGCTTATGTGTTCGCACCATTTTCTCTCCTCCCTCGTCTGATTGCCAAGATCAAGCAGGAGAGAGCTTTGGTGATTTTGATAGCACCTGCGTGGCCACGCATGACTTGGTATGCAGATCTGGTGGACATGTCATCCCTTCCACCATGGACTCTGCCGCTGAGGCAGGACCTTCTACTCCAAGGTCCATTCAAACATCCAAATCTAATTTCTCTGCGGCTGACTGCTTGGAGATTGAACGCTTGATTCTATCAAAGCGTGGTTTTTCCGAGTCGGTCATTGATACCTTAATTCAGGCTTGAAAGCTTGTCACCAGGAAAATCTATCATAAGATATGGTGTAAATATCTTCATTGGTGTGAATCCAAGGGTTACTCATGGAGTAAAGTCAGGATTCCTAGGATATTATCCTTTCTCCAAGAAGGATTGGAGAAGGGATTGTCAGCTAGTTCCTTAAAGGGACAGATTTCGGCTCTGTCTATTCTTCTGCACAAGCGTCTGGCAGATGTTCCAGACGTTTTGTCAGGCTTTAGTTAGAATCAAGCCTGTGTTTAAACCTGTTGCTCCGCCATGGAGTTTAAATTTAGTTCTTAAAGTTCTTCAAGGGGTTCCGTTTGAACCTCTGCATTCCATAGATATCAAGCTTTTATCTTGGAAAGTTCTGTTTTTGGTAGCTATCTCTTCGGCTCGAAGAGTTTCAGAGTTATCTGCCTTACAGTGTGATTCCCCTTATCTGATATTCCATACAGATAAGGTAGTGTTGCGTACCAAACCTGGATTTCTTCCTAAGGTGGTATCTAATAAGAATATCAATCAGGAGGTTGTAGTTCCGTCACTGTCGTAATCCTTCTTCAAAGAAGGAACGTCTATTACACAATCTTGACGTGGTTCGTGCTTTAAAGTTTTATTTACAAGCTACTAAGGATTTTCGTCAAACATCTGCATTGTTTGTTGTCTACTCTGGACAGAGGAGAGGCCAAAAGGCTTCGGCATCTTCTCTTTCTTTTTGGCTGAGAAGTATAATCCGTTTAGCTTATGAGACTGCTGGCCAGCAGCCTCCTGAAAGAATTACAGCTCATTCCACTAGAGCGGTAGCTTCCACATGGGCTTTTAAAAATGAGGCCTCTGTTGAACAGATTTTTAAGGCGGCGACTTGGTCTTCGCTTCATACTTTTTCTAAATTCTACAAATTTTATACTTTTGCTTCTTCGGAGGCTATTTTTGGGAGAAAGGTCTTACAGGCAGTGGTGCCTTCCGTAAGTTCCTGCCTTGTCCCTCCCTTCATCAGTGTCCTAAAGCTTTGGTATTGGTATCCCACAAGTAATGGATGAACCCGTGGACTGGATACACCTTACAAGAGAAAACAAAATTTATGCTTACCTGATAAATTTCTTTCTCTTGTGGTGTATCCAGTCCACGGCCCGCCCTTTCACTTTAAGGCAGGTGTTTTTTATTTTTAAACTACAGTCACCACTGCACCCTATAGTTTCTCCTTTTTCTTGCTTGTCTTCGGTCGAATGACTGGGGGTGGCAGTTAGGGGAGGAGCTATATAGACAGCTCTGCTGTGGGTGTCCTCTTGCAACTTCCTGTTGGGAAGGAGAATATCCCACAAGTAATGGATACACCACAAGAGAGAGAAATATATCAGGTAAGCATTTTTTTTTTTTCAGGAAATTATCAAGACATTGCTCCTCTACTTGCAATTGAACGCTCTCCTTGAACTCGTGTGTGTATATATATATATATATATATATATATATATATATATATATATATATATATATATATATATATATATATATATATATTATTTTTTCTTGAATAACACTAAGAGATAACCTTCAGCAAGGGTTTATTGAACTGCCTTAAATATTTACTTGTATCGCCCCTTTAACGCATACACACATATAGGCTTTTACAATGCTCACGCTTGCAATTAATGTGATAACCTGTTTTCTCCAACATAGGTGTGTCCGGTCCACGGCGTCATCCTTACTTGTGGGATATTCTCTTCCCCAACAGGAAATGGCAAAGAGCCCAGCAAAGCTGGTCACATGATCCCTCCTAGGCTCCGCCTACCCCAGTCATTCTCTTTGCCGTTGTACAGGCAACATCTCCACGGAGATGGCTTAGAGTTTTTTAGTGTTTAACTGTAGTTTTTCATTATTCAATCAAGAGTTTGTTATTTTTAAATAGTGCTGGTACGTACTATTTACTCAGAAACAGAAAAGAGATGAAGAATTCTGTTTGTATGAGGAAAATGATTTTAGCAACCGTAACTAAAATCCATGGCTGTTCCACACAGGACTGTTGAGAGCAATTAACTTCAGTTGGGGGAACAGTTTGCAGTCCCTTGCTGCTTGAGGTATGACACATTCTAACAAGACGATGTAATGCTGGAAGCTGTCATTTTCCCTATGGGATCCGGTAAGCCATGTTTATTACGATTGTAAATAAGGGCTTCACAAGGGCTTATTTAAACTGTAGACTTTTTCTGGGCTAAATCGATTGATTATTAACACATATTTAGCCTTGAGGAATCATTTTATCTGGGTATTTTGATATAATAATATCGGCAGGCACTGTTTTAGACACCTTATTCTTTAGGGGCTTTCCCAAAGCATAGGCAGAGTCTCATTTTCGCGCCGGTGTTGCGCACTTGTTTTTGAGAGGCATGGCATGCAGTCGCATGTGAGAGGAGCTCTGATACTTATAAAAGACTTCTGAAGGCGTCATTTGGTATCGTATTCCCCTTTGGGTTTGGTTGGGTCTCAGCAAAGCAGATACCAGGGACTGTAAAGGGGTTTAAAGCTTAAAACGGCTCCGGTTCCGTTATTTTAAGGGTTAAAGCTTCCAAAATTGGTGTGCAATATTTTCAAGGCTTTAAGACGCTGTGGTGAAAATTTGGTGAATTTTGAACAATTCCTTCATGTTTTTTCGCAATTGCAGTAATAAAGTGTGTTCAGTTTAAAATTTAAAGTGACAGTAACGGTTTTATTTTAAAACGTTTTTTGTACTTTCTGATCAAGTTTATGCCTGTTTAACATGTCTGAACTACCAGATAGACTGTGTTCTGAATGTGGGGAAGCCAGAATTCCTATTCATTTAAATAAATGTGATTTATGTGATAATGACAATGATGCCCAAGATGATTCCTCAAGTGAGGGGAGTAAGCATGGTACTGCATCATTCCCTCCTTCGTCTACACGAGTCTTGCCCACTCAGGAGGCCCCTAGTACATCTAGCGCGCCAATACTCCTTACTATGCAACAATTAACGGCTGTAATGGATAATTCTGTCAAAAACATTTTAGCCAAAATGAACCCTTGTCAGCGTAAGCGTGGCTGCTCTGTTTTAGTTACTGAAGAGCATGACGACGCTGATATTAATATCTCTGAAGGGCCCCTAACCCAATCTGAGGGGGCCAGGGAGGTTTTGTCTGAGGGAGAAATTACTGATTTAGGGAACATTTCTCAGCAGGCTGAATCTGATGTGATTACATTTAAATTTAAATTGGAACATCTCCGCATTTTGCTTAAGGAGGTATTATCCACTCTGGATGATTGTGAAAATTTAGTCATCCCAGAGAAACTATGTAAAATGGACAAGTTCCTAGAGGTGCCGGGGCTCCCAGAAGCTTTTCCTATACCCAAGCGGGTGGCGGACATTGTTAATAAAGAATGGGAAAGGCCCGGTATTCCTTTCGTCCCTCCCCCCATATTTAAAAAATTGTTTCCTATGGTCGACCCCAGAAAGGACTTATGGCAGTCAGTCCCCAAGGTCGAGGGAGCGGTTTCTACTTTAAACAAACGCACCACTATTCCCATAGAGGATAGTTGTGCTTTCAAAGATCCTATGGATAAAAAATTAGAAGGTTTGCTTAAAAAGATGTTTGTTCAGCAGGGTTACCTTCTACAACCCATTTCATGCATTGTCCCTGTCACTACTGCCGCATATTTCTGGTTTGATGAACTGCTTAAGGTGCTCGATAGTGACTCTCCTCCTTATGAGGAGATTATGGACAGAATCAATGCTCTCAAATTGGCTAATTCTTTCACTCTAGACGCCTCTTTGCAATTGGCTAAGTTAGCGGCTAAGAACTCTGGGTTTGCTATTGTGGCGCGCAGAGCGCTTTGGTTGAAATCTTGGTCGGCTGATGCGTCTTCCAAGAACAAGCTACTAAACATTCCTTTCAAGGGGAAAACGTTGTTTGGTCCTGACTTGAAAGAGATTATCTCTGATATCACTGGGGGTAAGGGCCACGCCCTTCCTCAGGATCGGCCTTTCAAGGCAAAAAATAGACCTAATTTTCGTCCCTTTCGTAAAAACGGACCAGCCCAAGGTGCTACGTCCTCTAAGCAAGAGGGTAATACTTCTCAGGCCAAGCCAGCTTGGAGACCAATGCAAGGCTGGAACAAGGGAAAGCAGGCCAAGAAACCTGCCACTGCTACCAAGACAGCATGAAATATTGGCCCCCGATCCGGGACCGGATCTGGTGGGGGGCAGACTCTCTCTCTTCGCTCAGGCTTGGGCAAGAGATGTTCTGGATCCTTGGGCGCTAGAAATAGTCTCCCAGGGTTATCTTCTGGAATTCAAGGGACTTCCCCCAAGGGGGAGGTTCCACAGGTCGCAGTTGTCTTCAGACCACATAAAAAGACAGGCGTTCTTACATTGTGTAGAAGACCTGTTAAAAATGGGAGTGATTCATCCTGTTCCATTAAGAGAACAAGGGATGGGGTTCTACTCCAATCTGTTCATAGTTCCCAAAAAAGAGGGAACGTTCAGACCAATCCTAGATCTCAAGATCTTAAACAAATTTCTCAAGGTCCCATCGTTCAAGATGGAAACCATTCGAACTATCCTTCCTTCCATCCAGGAAGGTCAATTCATGACCACGGTGGATTTAAAGGATGCGTATCTACATATTCCTATCCACAAGGAACATCATCGGTTCCTAAGGTTTGCATTCCTGGACAAACATTACCAGTTCGTGGCGCTTCCTTTCGGATTAGCCACTGCTCCAAGGATTTTCACAAAGGTACTAGGGTCCCTTCTAGCGGTGCTAAGACCAAGGGGCATTGCAGTAGTACCTTACCTGGACGACATTCTGATTCAAGCGTCGTCCCTTCCTCAAGCAAAGGCTCACACGGACATTGTCCTGGCCTTTCTCAGATCTCACGGCTGGAAAGTGAACGTGGAAAAGAGTTCTCTATCCCCGTCAACAAGGGTTCCCTTCTTGGGAACAATTATAGACTCCTTAGAAATGAGGATCTTTCTAACAGAGGCCAGAAAAACAAAGCTTCTGGACTCTTGTCGGATACTTCATTCCGTTCCTCTTCCTTCCATAGCTCAGTGCATGGAAGTGATCGGGTTGATGGTGGCGGCGATGGACATAGTTCCTTTTGCGCGCATTCATCTAAGACCATTACAACTGTGCATGCTCAGTCAGTGGAATGGGGACTATACAGACTTGTCTCCGAAGATACAAGTAAATCAGAGGACCAGAGACTCACTCCGTTGGTGGCTGTCCCTGGACAATCTGTCTCAAGGGATGATGTTCCACAGACCAGAGTGGGTCATTGTCACGACCGACGCCAGTCTGATAGGCTGGGGCGCGGTCTGGGGATCCCTGAAAGCTCAGGGTCTTTGGTCTCGGGAAGAATCTCTTCTACCGATAAATATTCTGGAACTGAGAGCGATATTCAATGCTCTCCAGGCCTGGCCCCAGCTTGCGAGGACCAGGTTCATACGGTTTCAATCAGACAACATGACGACTGTTGCGTACATCAACCATCAGGGGGGAACAAGGAGTTCCCTAGCGATGGAAGAAGTAACCAAAATTATTCTTTGGGCGGAGTCTCACTCCTGCCACCTGTCTGCTATCCACATCCCAGGAGTGGAAAATTGGGAAGCGGATTTTCTGAGTCGGCAGACATTGCATCCGGGGGAGTGGGAACTCCATCCGGAAATCTTTGCCCAAGTCACTCACCTGTGGGGCATTCCAGACATGGATCTGATGGCCTCTCGTCAGAACTTCAAAGTTCCTTGCTACGGGGCCAGATCCAGGGATCCCAAGGCGGCTCTAGTGGATGCACTAGTAGCACCTTGGACCTTCAAACTAGCTTATGTGTTCCCGCCATTTCCTCTCATCCCCAGGCTGATAGCCAGGATCAAGCAGGAGAGGGCGTCGGTGATCTTGATAGCTCCTGCGTGGCCACGCAGGACTTGGTATGCAGATCTGGTGAATATGTCATCGGCTCCACCTTGGAAGCTACCTTTGAGACGAGACCTTCTTGTTCAGGGTCCGTTCGAACATCCGAATCTGGTTTCACTCCAGCTGACTGCTTGGAGATTGAACGCTTGATTTTATCGAAGCGAGGATTCTCAGATTCTGTTATCGATACTCTTGTTCAGGCCAGAAAGCCTGTGACTAGAAAGATTTACCACAAAATTTGGAAAAAATATATCTGTTGGTGTGAATCTAAAGGATTCCCTTGGGACAAGGTTAAGATTCCTAGGATTCTATCCTTCCTTCAAGAAGGATTGGAAAAAGGATTATCTGCAAGTTCCCTGAAGGGACAGATTTCTGCCTTGTCGGTATTACTTCACAAAAAGCTGGCAGCTGTGCCAGATGTTCAAGCCTTTGTTCAGGCTCTGGTTAGAATCAAGCCTGTTTACAAACCTTTGACTCCTCCTTGGAGTCTCAATTTAGTTCTTTCAGTTCTTCAGGGGGTTCCGTTTGAACCCTTACATTCCGTTGATATTAAGTTATTATCTTGGAAAGTTTTGTTTTTAGTTGCGATTTCTTCTGCTAGAAGAGTCTCAGAATTATCTGCTCTGCAGTGTTCTCCTCCTTATCTGGTGTTCCATGCAGATAAGGTGGTTTTACGTACTAAACCTGGTTTTCTTCCAAAAGTTGTTTCTAACAAAAACATTAACCAGGAGATTATCGTACCTTCTCTGTGTCCAAAACCAGTTTCAAAGAAGGAACGTTTGTTGCACAATTTGGATGTTGTTCGCGCTCTAAAATTCTATTTAGATGCTACAAAGGATTTTAGACAAACATCTTCCTTGTTTGTTGTTTATTCAGGTAAAAGGAGAGGTCAAAAAGCAACTTCTACCTCTCTCTCTTTTTGGATTAAAAGCATCATCAGATTGGCTTACGAGACTGCCGGACGGCAGCCTCCCGAAAGAATCACAGCTCATTCCACTAGGGCTGTGGCTTCCACATGGGCCTTCAAGAACGAGGCTTCTGTTGATCAGATATGTAGGGCAGCGACTTGGTCTTCACTGCACACTTTTACCAAATTTTACAAGTTTGATACTTTTGCTTCTTCTGAGGCTATTTTTGGGAGAAAGGTTTTGCAAGCCGTGGTGCCTTCCATTTAGGTGACCTGATTTGCTCCCTCCCTTCATCCGTGTCCTAAAGCTTTGGTATTGGTTCCCACAAGTAAGGATGACGCCGTGGACCGGACACACCTATGTTGGAGAAAACAGAATTTATGTTTACCTGATAAATTTCTTTCTCCAACGGTGTGTCCGGTCCACGGCCCGCCCTGGTTTTTTTTAATCAGGTCTGATATTTTATTTTCTTTAACTACAGTCACCACGGTACCATATGGTTTCTCCTATGCAAATATTCCTCCTTAACGTCGGTCGAATGACTGGGGTAGGCGGAGCCTAGGAGGGATCATGTGACCAGCTTTGCTGGGCTCTTTGCCATTTCCTGTTGGGGAAGAGAATATCCCACAAGTAAGGATGACGCCGTGGACCGGACACACCGTTGGAGAAAGAAATTTATCAGGTAAACATAAATTCTGTTTTTTATATTGTTCGTTGTAACTTTGAACTTTTTATGGCTACAGGGCATTAGTTTTTTTTATTTGATCACTCTTCATACCGAATTAGGCAACTGTATAAATATTTCTATAGCTGTCCAATAATTGACTATACAGGGGGATTTCAAATGATGAGAAGTTTTTTATACTATTCCCTTCTATTATAAACGTTCCTAATACGGTGTATCAGATTTACATACTGACACCTTTTTCTCTTCAGCAGTGTATTAATCCAATTAGGTTACTGTATCAGTATATCTACAGTTACATAACCAACTGACTACATAGGATACTTTGTTGATTAATTAGTTATATTTTAAACAAACTACTTCAGGTCAATCCAGCAGGTATAGCGCAGTGAAGTGTATTATATCTTTCTATGTAATATATATAAAAAATGGTTTGGAAATAGCAAAGTGCTACTTGTGCTCATTGCCCTATAACTTGCAAAAAACATGTAAACATTGGGTATTTCTAAACTCAGGACAACATTTAGACACTTTTTAGCATGGGTGTTTTTTGGTGGTTGTAGATGTGTAACAGAATTTGGGGGTCATATTTTATAAAAAAAAAAAAATATATAAGATATGATGAAAATAATGGTATCTTTAGAAAGTCCATTTAATGGCGAGAGAAACTGTATATAATATGTGTGGGTACAGTAAATGAGCTAGTGGAAAATTACAGCTAAACAAACACCGCAAAAAATTCTGGTCACTAAGGGGTTAATCAGGAAATTGTTCTATCATTTTATGTCCAGCTCCCAAGAATTTTTAAGATGTGACTTCACAACCTAGATGTTAGATTTAAATTTTTTTACCTTGAAGCTACCAAGGTTTTTAGAAATTTGTGTCTTCATTTTTTAAATTTTTATTTTTTTATTTTTTTTTTATTCGGGATCTTGCAATGGCCAGAAAGCCAAGGCAGTTTCCTTAGCTTCAGGCCTTTATCCGCAAGGTGTACTTGGTAGTAGGGAAGACTCCCCCTGAGTGCATTACTGCTCATTACTCTAGAGCAGTTGCCATATCTTGGGCTCTTATTCTTTTAATGAGACTGCTTTTGTCAGCAAACTTCAGTGCTTTAACAGTTTTCCCATCCTATTTCCTTCACTGCTTGAGTATAGATTCCCACATGTGATGGCATCTTATGAAAGAAACCCAAAATGTATGCTTACCTGATGAATTTAATTTCTTTCATGATGGAGTCCGTGGAACCATTTCATATTTTATTTATTTTTAAACAGTTTGTGGCAGTACTGGTTTGCAGTGACCTTGCTGCCCTTTTTTTTTTTTTTTTTTTTTTCCTGTTTTTTACTTGTTTCCTTTGGCTACATGTATGACTGAGTTTACAGGGGAGTGGGAGGGATTTAAAGCTCTTGTATGTTTGGGGTTTTTGCCTCCTCCTAGTGAGCAGGAGTTAAATCCCATGTGATGGCTCGTTGACTCTCACCATCATGAAATAAATTGTCAGATTTGTGTAATTTATTTTAAATTTTTCTTTTCTGTTTTTCTTTTTTAGGTATATCAAGATTTTTTCATAATGGGACATACCTTAGGAAAGATGCTGTGGCTGGCTGCATAGCGAAAGTTCAAAGCATTCTGCAGTGGTTTGAAAACCAGGAAAATCTCAATTTTTATGCAAGCTCGTTACTATTTGTTTATGAAGGTTCATCTCAACAAATCGCCAAAAGATTCATAGAAGGAACAGTGTTTGAGAAAAGGGTTGTTTCAAAGGAACAGTTTATAGATGGAGATATTCCAGAGTGCAACAACAATGTTCAGGTGTTAAGTTCAGTGGAGAATGGCAAAACTGAAGAATCTCGAGGAAAAAGCTATTCAAAAATGTATGTACTTCAGAAAAAGGCTTGTTCCAAAAGACATCATAGCCAAGTTGAAAACACAGAGCAAGACCATATGTGGAAAAGCATTAATGCAGTTTCCCAGGAATATCTGAATGGAAACGTAACCAAACTGGAAAATGTATTTTGTCATGGTTCCACAGATGTCAGCGAAAGATCTAAGGTGGATGTAAGGATGATTGATTTTGCTCATGTGTTCCCGAGCAGTGGAAAAGATGAGGGATATATCTATGGATTGAAGAATCTCATTGCTATTTTGAAAAGTATTTTAAATGACTGAATTTTTAATCGGAAGAGCCAATGAAATTCTAATCAAGAACAGCAAACCTTAAAGAATATTTGCACTTGCAATTGTGGTAAAACTGGGGTTTTTATTGTGATTATATATTGTAATCTGACTTTTGTTCTGATGGAAGGGTTTAATTTTTATAATATTTCTCAGGAAAATGAAGTGCTGTCTAGAAATTTGATGATCTAGTTCAATATAAAAAAAAAGAAATGTTTCCATTTAGATATCTGCCGTGAATTTGTGATGTTGGTGCTATGAGGAACCTGCCTCTCTGATGTTCATTAGATTTGAAAAATCTGGATCTTTTTCCGGTTATAAGTGTGTTTCTGAATTACTATAAATCTACCAATTTTAACATAGAGATCCAGTCTCATTCCTATGAGAATTAACACTGTCTGTATACATTTTCTATGGGATACTTTTATCTCATAGACAATACATTGAAGGTGCAGCAGTGTTGGCTTGTTTACTTTTAAATAAAAGAACAAAGACAAAAATTAATGCTGAGCCAGGCTGAACTGTAAAGCTTTTACTATTCAATTTTAGGTCTTTGTATTGTTTACATCCATTATAGCAACTGGATTCCACATACTTTTTCAAAAGATAAAGTGATATGTATTTCTGCATGGGTTGTATATTAGTCTTACAGGTTAAATGGACAGTCAACACCAGAATTTTTGTTGTTTTAAAAAGATAGATAATCCCTATTACCTATTCCCCAGTTTTGCATAACCAACACATTTATAATCATACCCTTTTTAACTCTGTAATTACCTTGTATCTAAGCCTCTGCAAACTGCCCCCTTAGTTAAGTTCTTTTGACAGATTTGCATTTTAGCCAATCAGTGCTGACTCTAGGTAACTTCATGTGCGTGAGCTCAATGTTATCTATATGACACACATGAACTAATGTCCTCTAGTCGTGAAAAACTGTCAAAATGCATTAAGATTAGAGGCAGCCTTCAAGGTCTAAGAAATTAGCATATGAACCTCCTAGGTTTAGCTTTCAATTAAGAATACCAAGAGAACTAAGCAAGATTGGTGATAAAAGTAAAATGGAAAGTTGTTTAAAATTGCATGCCCTATTTGAATCATGAAAGTTTATTTTGGACTTGACTGTCCCTTTAAATAACTGAGTGTCTGCTAAAATATTCTGCTTTTTATTACCTAAAATGCATTTTTATCTCAAATGTTTGCTCCTAATCCTGCTTTTCTATGCATGTCAGGCCCATGCAGCATGTCCGAGGCTGAATAAGCCCATAAGTTCTCCCTCATAACCGGGCTGTTGAGGGTGAGAGAGCTTGAATGCAGTGTCAGGATTTGGCGCAAACACAGAAAATATTTTTGCATATTTAAAGTGGAAATAAAATCTGGTAAATGCTGCTTCGAAGGAAAACATGTTTGCATGAATCTTAAAGGGATAGTGTATACATTTTTTTTCTCCTTATGAGATCCCAATGATCCATTTTACCTTCTGGAGTGTATTAAGTTGTTTACAAGTAGCTCATTTACCTTTTTTTATTTTGTTGTCATAAATATTTTTTCTTTTCTTTTTGTGTTTTGAAATTGCCACATATAATGACAATTTCTGTGCAGACCTAATGGTTATATAAAAGAAATGTAAACAAGAGTGCAGAAATAACCACCTTCCCTGTGGAGGGCGCTAAAATGTAAATTTCCCCTTGGGCCTTGTTTATACAGCGAGTGATATAAAAATAACCTTGTGTATACACAGAGAGATAAGATTATGACCTGTGTTTTCCTGTAAGCTCAACGCATTAGATTGAATTGTGGTGTAAATTGTTAGAAATGGCTATTTTTGTATACAAAAATAAACCTAAAGGAGCAATTTCCCAGACCTTCTTTTTTTTTTTTTTTTTTTTTTTTTAACCTCTAAGCTGGAATAACTAGTGAAACACGTTAAGGGGGACCATTTTTACAATACACTGTCCCTTTTTAATGATTCAGTTCTATGAGCCATCTAATGTAATCTAATTGCATTTACATTTTTTTAATAATTCCAATTTAGATACACCATACTGTAAAACAATTTAAATTAATTAAGGAAAACCTGAAAATAAAAATTATTTTTATTATTTAGACAGAGCATGCAATTAAAAAAACAACAACAAAGGTTCCAATTCACTTATTCTCAAATCTTTCCTTTATCTGAAATTGTTAAAGAAAATGCTTAGGTGGGCTCAAGAACATGCAAATGTCTTTGGTACGCTATGGCAGAAGTGGTTATAGAGTTACTTTTTTTGCCCAAACTGGACTTAAAACAAAATTTAAAGATTATTTCTAAAATAAATTTCACTTAAACATTTGAGCATTAGAGAGCGTCTGCTTGAATGCTTTTCAACAAATTCCATTATTAGACCAAGTTTGACATGGCACCTGGCACCATGTTTTTCTATCCCTGGGGAGAGGCATGGAAATTACAGCTGCACCTATCCCTTTTGTGGCGTCTATCACCACAGCCAATCAAGCGTCCATCGGCTGCTGTATGTTTGCTAGGTGTCAAGGCTCAGCACTGTTTCTTAAACCTTCCCCTTCAGCATTATTTGAATCGACTTTCCAAGTCCTCTAAAAAGCAATTAAAGGGTTAAACTATGTGGGAAAACAAGGTGTAAAATGAAGTCTGGGTTTTTCAACAGTAATTAAAACACTTTGTCTGTGTTCTTGAGCAGTACAGGAAATCATTAATATAAAATATTACATCTTTATATGTATTACTGGAAATTAAATGGCAATTCACACTAAAATTAGGTAAAGATATTTAGACTTGCACACTATAAAAACTGAAGAATGACTGACCCCTGCATTTTAAAATACTTGTCTTGCTATAACTTATTTCGATTCTCAACCAAAAGTTGCTAGTAGAAAAAGTTGTCAAGTACACCTGATTATTATAAGTTATTTGTAGAGCACCAACAGATTCCGCAGCGCTAATCAATGTGGTTTGATATTACAATTTTAAACCTTAAAGGAACATTGAAGTAAAATCTCTTCTCCTACAATATTTACATGAAATATAGAGAGAGCATTATTTATTTATTTTTTTGCCTGGAAAAAAATATTTAAAGTGAAAACTGCCGTATTGATTTTTGTACTCTCTACTAATCCTTGGTGGCTGATATAAATAGCTGCCTCTGCTTTACAGGAGGAGACGCATGTCTTTTAAGTTTTAGAAAGCATTTAGGACAGGCATGAGTTTTTCAAGCCTGAACTAAAATTTCAAATGCATATTTTATATAAGCCTCTTTAATCCACTGTGACTGCTTTATATATGTGAACAAAACAAATGTCATCTCTGTATACCATAAATGAAAGGTATAATTCAAACGTTACCATAGCAATTCATTTTCTATATCTATATTTCCTTAATTCCTATGACCGCATTATTTATTGCAGTAGCAAAATGTAAATGTAATTTTTTTTTCTTCCTTTCATATAGGTGGAGAGAGTCCACGATCTGTTACATATGGGATATACATTCCTACCAGGAGGAGGCAAAGTTTCCCAAACCCCAAAAGGCTGTTAAACCCCTCACACATACCTTTAGGTTTTACTTTGCCTAAGTTGGAGGTGGTTAAAGCATCATAATGTGCATTATTTCTTCAGTGAAAGGCGCTTCATAGCATATTGAAGCCTGGTTACCCTCAGAGTACAGTGCTTGTCAGAGGGATGTATTTGGAGTATTGACTTGTGATACAATTGTTTTGCCTCATGAGAAATCCTTCATGGGCTCTCCTGTAAATTCGATCACAGGGACTCTTCTTCTGTACTGGTTTGGCTGTCTGCTACTTGATGATAGTGGGCGAGTGTCTATGGGTAAGTATGTTTGTTTTACATTTTTAAATATAGACACTGTTTATGGACACTTTTAAATGGTTAAAAGTTTGTGTGTGTGTATATATGGTGATGGGTCCCGGCTCTTAAATATGCTCGTCGTGTTAGTGCGCCCTAGTTTAACGCATGTCGGGTTAGCGCACGTCTAATTGTAGCTCCATAGATACAGGTTAGTTGATCCGTCAGAAACTGATCAATCTAATAATGTTTTCAATGTAGTAATGCACCTACTGTCTGTTCTTTACAGATAGATGCAGCTGGAGTATCTCGAGCAATGAAACTTTTCATAACTATTGCTATAACGAAGGTACTGGCTGCTCTACCACCTTCAAATAAGCGATAAAGGTCAGTTCAAGTTTTTTTACCTTCTACAAGTAATGTATGTCCTGATGTGAAGAATACTAAAGTATCTTTGAACGATGAGGCTTCCTCTGTGAGGCTCACTCATCTAATGTAGAACCTGAAGTACTAGGCCTCATGATTGCAGCTTCGGACGCAATTCCATTTTCTCAATTTCATATGAGACCTCTTCAGCTTTGTATGCTGCGTCAATGGTGCAAGGATTATACTCTGATATCCCAAGTGATATTCTTAGATCTCAGCACACACCTATCCCAAACTTGGTGGCTGTATCACCAGTCTATTATTCAGGGGGCTTCTTTTGCTCGTCCTACCTGATCTGTGATCACCACAGATGCCAGTCTTTCAGGTTGGAGCTGTTTGGGGGTCTCTAAAAGCACAGGGGGGTTGGATTCCTCAAGAATCAAGGTTACCAATCACTATTTTGGAACTCTGTGCACTTTTCAGGGCTCTTCAGGCTTGGCCTCTATTGAAAAGGGAGCACTATCTCCATTTTCAGAAAGACAATGTTACAGCAGTAGCTTACGTCAATCAAGGGGGAACTCGGTTCCCTGGCTATGATAGAAGTGTCTCAAATCCTATCTTGGGTGGAAGAGAATAATTGCCTGATTACTGCGATTCACATCCCAGAAGTGGAAAATGGGGAGGCAGACATTCTCAGTCGTCAGTCTCTACATCCAGGAGAGTTGTCTCTTCATAAGGATGTGTTCTATCTGATTGTGGAATTATGGGGCCTACCAGAAATGAATCTGATGGCCTCTCCTTTGAACAACAAACTTTCCAGGGATCCTCAGGCAGAGGTAGTAGATGCTCTAGCAGTTCCTTGGTTCTTCCATTTGTATCTTGGAAATTACTTATGAAAGTAGGATCAGAGGAGGAAATAGGTAAGCAGGCTGGAAGTGTCATTCGTAATCCTGATGCCCCAGCATAGTCTCACAGGATTTTGTATGCAGATAAGGTTCGAATGTCCAGCTGCCCGCCATGGCCTCTAAGGCCAGACCTATCTCAAGGTCCTTTTTTCCATCGAGATCTAAAGTCTCTCAACATGATGGCATGGAAATTGAACGTTTAGTTCTGTTTCACAGGATTCTGTGATTTATACTTTGATTCAGGCTTGTAAGCCTGTTTCTAGAAAAAATTATCACAAAGTTTGGAAAACGTATATTTCTTGGTGTATTAACCATGATTTTTCCTGGCATTCTTTAATAATTCCTGGGATTCTTAAATTTGTGCAGGGTGGTTTAGATAAGACTTTATCTGACAGTTCTCTAAAAGGACAAATTTCAGCTGTTTCTGTATTGTTTCATAGGAAGATTGCTAATCTTCCTGATATTTGTTTTGTTCAGACTTTAGTCCGAATTGAACCTGTTATTAGGCTTTTTACCCCTCCTTGGAGTCTTAACCTAGCGTTAAGGGTTTTGCAGTCTCCTCCTTTTGAGCCGCTGTATAAATTGGAGATTTAAACTACTTTCATGGAAAGTGTTTCTTTTAGCCATCTCTTCTGCTAGAAGAATTTCTGAATTGTCTGTTCTCTCCTGTGAGCAAGACTTTTTTGCGAACTACTTTTACATTCTTACCTAAAGTTGTTGTTTCCTCATACATTAGTAGGGAGATTGTTGCTCCCTTTTATGCCTTATCCCAAAAATGCTTCTGAAAGATCTTTGCATCTTTTGGACGTTGTTAGAGCATTGAAATCATTGGTAGCATCAACATATTTCAGACACACTTCCAGTTTGTTCTTTTTTTCTGGCCTCCGGAAAGGTCAAAAGGCCTATATTTCTTTAGCCTCTTGGTTAAATCTTTTTATTCACAGAGCTTCTTTGGAGGCGGGTTCTCCACCACAGCTCATTCTACTAGATCCATTGCAACATCTTGGTCTTCTTTGCATACCTTTTTTTTTTTTTTTTTTTTTTTTTTTTTAAAAAAAATTTTAATATTTTGATGTTTTTGCTTTCTCTGAAGCAGCTTTTGGTAGAAGGGTCCTTTAGGCAGTTGTCTCAGTTTGATAATTGTGCCTATATTTTGAGTTTGTCATATGAGATTTTCTTTTGGGTTGTGGATTTAATTTCTCAGTTAACCCCCCCCCCCCTCCTTTTTTCCCCTTTAATCTCTTCTTTTATTGTTACTTGTGGACTTCCACAGCTTTAATATTAGTTCCCATATGTAACGGATTGTGGACTCACCGCCGATATAAAAGAAAACAATTTATATCTCACCTGATTCTTTTCTTTCATGGTGGCGAGAGTCCTTAAGACCTCCGCCCTTTTGGCGTTATTTTGTTTGGCGTTATTTTGTTTTAAGCACACACACACCCCCTTTTTTTTTTTTTTTTTTTTTTTTCTTTCCTGCTCCTAATTTTTGACTTCTTACACCCCACACTTGGCTATATGTTAAACTAAGGTATGAGGGACGTGGAAGGGGGTTTATAGCCTATTGGGGTTTGGGAAACTGCCGTCTCCTCCTGGTAGGAATGTATATCCCATAGGTAACATATCATGGACTCTCGCCACCATGAAGTAAAATAATTTATCAGGTGAGATATAAATTGTTTTTTAAACAATGGGTGTCTGATCTGCAGTGACACGGCATGGGACCTTAGAAAGGTTGATAATCAAAAAAATAGACCACTTTGTGTAAATACATATATAAAAGCATTGCTATTGGTTGTGTTAAATTTCTTTCCATGAAATAGATATAACACAACTGGAGCCTAATGAGTTAAAAGAATCCTACCTCTAACTTTTTTTATTTTATTTTTCATGCATCTGTACCCTTTTTATTTTACTTTTATTTATTTTAAAAAATACATTTGTAAATCCATTTTAAAATGTGAGTAAATTGCTGCTTGAAATTTTTATCAATCCCAATGTGAGATTAATATAAAGTATAGTTGCATAAAGTGAACGTAAATGAATTGGATAGAGTATAACATTTTAAACAACTCTCCATTTTACTTCTATAATCAGTTTTGCTTAGTTGTTTTGCTATTCTTTTCTAGAGTAATTCTGGGTGAGCTCAGAAGCGTGCATGTGTCTAATCTGGCAGCAGTGTTTACAACAATGTTTATACAGTGTTATACATACAAAAACTGCTGCCATAGAATTTTACAGACGCTCTTTGGTAGCAGAGTTAGCAAAAATGTTTATAGCAATGTTATACATAGTTGCAAAAACTGCTGCCAAGTTGCATAGGACAAAGGTTGACACCTCAGCCATTTTTTACAGGACACTGAGTTGCACATGCTGCAGGGCATGCAGGAAGAAACATGAATGGTGCTTTCCAGGATTACTATTAGAGTGCTGTCCAGGGTTGCAATTCATGTTCCCCTCTGCACACCCTGCAGCATGTGTATTTCATAAGTGTCCAGTAGACATGGCTGAGGCGGTAACCCTACTTAGGACACATGCACGCTCCTTAGCTTGGAGCTAAGGAGCGTGGAAAGTTGTTTAAAATGGCTTGTTTTATCTGAATCATGATCATTTAATATTTTGTCACTTTTAATCTACATTATTCTGATAAGCAGAATTAGTAGAATTAATGATGAAATCACCCTTTGTTTTTACTCAACATTTTAGATTCAGCTGCTGCATCTACCCCAATTGACTTTAAATAGGACATGCAATTGTGAGATTTCAATGATGGGATCGGGTCAGGGGGGAGTGCCTATGACGCTAGGCATGCCCTCCAGGCCGCGATCCCATTCAGGAAGCTAATTTGACTTCAGTACCAAATGTACGTTGTTCTTTTAGTATCCTTTGTTGAAGAGCATACCTAAGTAGACTCAAGAGGGTGCACACACAGTGTTGTCAGTGTTATATAATGTTGCATTTCTTATTCCTCAAAATTCTACAAACTATTGATTTACACAATTTTTTTGGGGGGGAAATATAGGTAAAAAATTCCTTTTTGCTTGTCTACGGAGTGCGGAGCAAAATTGAATCACTAAAACAAGATCATGCCCCTTTTTAAGGAGTATACACCTGTGTTTTCGTTTGAAAAAAGGTTAGGAAGTAAACTACAAAACTTCAAAGTTGCCATTTTGCTTTTTGATTTGCTTTTTAGCCGCTTTGATTTCTATAGACTATATAACTATATACATAAGCATTCATTGAAAGAGAGAGAGATAATGTCTCTCCACCTCTATATCCCTTCTTCTAACTCTGGAATAGGTAAAGATTATTTGGTCTCATCTAATTTTTAAAATTTAAATGTGGCACTAAATCCTTGCTTAAAGGGGAGAGAAACACAGTAGAAAATATGGATATCGTAATATAAAATATGTCCCTTTTTTTTATGACCTCTAATTGACCTATTTTATATTCTATTAGCAACACAGTGCCTTATTTAAGGAATTGGGCCTGTTACCCTTTTTATTTTTCCTCCAGGCTTGCAAATTTCTCTGCATTGCCAGACTAATAGTATTAAATGTAACTTTTTTGTGTCACACATTTTCTTACAAGCAGCTCTTAAAGGGACATAAAACCCACATTTTTTATGATTCAGATAGAGAATAACATTTTAAACAACTTTCTAATTTATTTCTATTATCTAATTTGTTTCATTCTCTTGGTATCATTTGTTGAAGGAGCAGCAATGCACTAATGGTTTCTAACTGAACACATTGGTGAGCCAATCACTATTATATATATATGTATGTATGTATGTATGTATGTATGTGTGTGTGTATATATATATATGTATATATATATATATATATATATATATATATATATATATATATATATATATATATATATATATATATATATAAAATCTCCACCAATCAACAGCTAGAACCTAGGTTATCTGCTGCTACTGAGCTTGCCTAGATTAACCTTTCAGCAAAGGATAACAAGAGAAGGAAGCAAATTAAATCATAGAAGTAAATTGGAAAGTTGTTTAAAATTGTATTTTCTGTCTAAATCATGAATGAAACATTTTGGGTTTCATATCCCTTTAAGCATGCCAAGGGAACCAAAATTGTCAGTTTTTGTAATTTTTTTTCTGTACTTATCAAGTTTTATGCTTTATAACTTTTGACTAAATACAATTTCTAAATCTGGTAATCCATATTTTATATAAAAAAAAATATTAAATTGCTGTAATTTTATTATATGAATCAAGTTAAATTATATTTTCTTATAAAAAGATGTATTCTCTCTATGAAGTGTTATTTGGAGAGCCAACACCTATCAAAGTACTCCTCTTTTTTTTTTTCATAAAATGCTTTGTTATATTCTTTTATATATACAGCAATATTTTTAAAGTCCTATTCTGACTTTCATAGCACCATTAGTCTTTCACAAAATATCCCTTGAAAGCAATAACAATCTAAAGCCATGTTGTGTTTTTAAACTGGTATCATATTTAGTTTTATTCCGATTTTTTTTTTTTTTTATTTATTTTTGATCCAGATACAAATGGTTTAAACTAACACATTTCAATTGTAAATTTTAATATGATACATTTCAGAATTTGAGGTACGTAAGGAATATTTTGAAACCTAACAGAATAATATGCATTTGGAAATTGAAGTGATTTAGAAAGCTACTTTTGATATCTTATATAGAATTCATATTATTTGAAGACTATTACCTATTGTAACCGTGGCAGGTTGTTTGCCTAGTTTGATGCATTATATAGGACTAATATAGTTCATCATAGTTGTTATAAATGGTTTAATTTATATCTGATGTGATCTAGTAAACATTGATGCTGTATTTTGTTATATATAGTATTTTGGTATGTTTCTATAAGTCAGTATCTAATAAATGCAAATTAAATTGCTAGATTGGAGCTTTAAATGGCCTAACATGCATCATAGCATTTGAAAATTATATTTATTTTTCCAAAAATCTTTTCTTTCCCCCACATTCCTTGTGCCTTTAATTTCATCTCTTACCAAAAAGATTCCATCAATTATAATCCTGATGGTTAAATCATTTAATTTTTTTTTTTAATGAAATTAAAGCCACAGTATGTATGACGCATACATGGGTTTGAATAATTTCTCCTTTCTCTACCACATTGGCTGGGTATGTGAATAGTTTTTGAATAACCTACTAGAAAATACATCTTAAGATTCTCAGTTAAACATCCCTATCATCTTGTCAACTTTCCAGCATATATACTTCCTGTTTTTTAACAGAAAAGTTTTGCATGAATAGGAAGCTTCCAGGATGCATTTCTGTGGAGCAGTAGTTTGGCACAAGTAGCATTACAATATGGAATCTGTAGAACTGGTTTAATCAGAGATATGTGGTAGGTATTATGTCTGTCGTTAAGCCATGGTCCATTTAACAAATGGAAATTTTTTTGCAGTTAGCATGAAATCTATAAATTCCAGAGTTCTGGTTCTGCATGAAACCCTTTATGGCTAAAGTTTAGAATGTTGGTTGGTATATTTAATCAATGCTTAGGAACCAGCCACACAAAGACGGAATATATTTAAAGGTGCATCTAGAATTTTCCAAAACATTAAGGGCAAAAAATACAACTGTAGCAGCCATTGCTCCTTGGATTTGAGGATGGCTTAACTTCAGTTCCCCAATATTATACCAGGTCAGGTATAAATTGATATTTTACCTCTTATCTATCTAATCACTGATTAGCAGTTTCATTTAAATCTGAACTGTTACTTGGATTCTGGCTTTGAAAGACATTGGTTTATAATATAGTGGGCTATTCAATAACATGACCAAAACATAAGCCAATGTGACAAATACATGCTATTAACTGTTAACGTAACAGATATAAAGCGTTGCAGTAGACTTCTCTGTTAAGGGGTTTTATTCTTAGAGTGAAGGAAGGTTGGGCAGAAGTGAGAATATATATATATATATATATATATATATATATATATATATATATATATATATATATATATATATATATATATATATATATATATAATTTATCGTAAGGTGGCCCCTTCACAGTGGCAGCAGATTTAAACATCTCCATTCTCATATTTTAGCATATGCTCTAACATGTCTTACTTTGTGGTAAACATCTCAGTAGTAAAAACACCTCAAATGAACTAAACTATTTTAATTTATAATACATTTTTAATTATTCACTAGATATTTTATATATTTAATAACAAATAATCAATTCAGAAGATTCACAAATTGTAAATTAGCTTTTTTTTTTTTTTTTTTAAGCTTCTTATAATAATAAGATTTCCGTTTGCACATATGATCAATTCAATTGTGGGCGCACAGTCACTTTAATACTTTGGGATATGTACTGGAAGTTGTATCAAATATTTGGAAACTACCTAAATATTTTGTTCTATACTGTTCATAAAACTACAGTACTAAAATTTGTTGTACTTGAGAACCAGAATGTATGTTAAGTGATGATGTAATTTTGTGATGATTTTTAATTTTAGGAATCTATTGCCACTACATGTAAGTATACAGAATTAATGTATACCTAGTGACCATTTATTTTTCAGATGAATCTAATACACTAATTTTTGTAACGTGATATTTAGGTAATTATTATAACTGTATATTTGGCATACCAAAATTACTATTAAAAAATTTTGTTCAACAGATCTGAGTTTGTTGTTTTTTTTATATCTTTTGTATTAATTAAAGAATAAAATAATTGTAACTTGAAGTGACAAAAAAATAAAATAAAAACAAATACTGTGTATGTGTGTATATATATATATATATATATATATATATATATATATATATATATATATTCACAATAAGCAAAAAAAAATTGTTTAATAATGAAATACCCAAGTTCCCAAAATAGCAATTAGCTACATAAATGTATGTTGTCATATCAGAAAAAATATCAAATAGGTGTATATTGTCATAACATCAAAATTAGCTCAAATACATGAAACAATACTGTACCCTGGAGATGTGCACATCTTAAGATACAAAATAACATGTATGCCATTCAAAGCTACCTTCTATATTACTACACCCAGGCTGTACACGGTACCCAAGACAACGCAAGGGATAACTACCGGACAGGAAAAGTAATAGGGATCTAAGTAATACAAGGTGCTCTGAATGAAAGAAAATAAAGTACACATATAGTAATGTATTGCCAGCAAACACAGAATAGTACATGCAAATATACAAATGAGGTTGTTAGCAATGAAGTTGTTAGCAATGAAGCAGAATGTTAATATTCAATGGTGCTAAAGATGCAATCAGAGTCATTCCAGGTTGACCCTCCACATATGGCGGTATTGTCTTTAGCAGAAAATTTGCAGACATCCATAAGCAGGCAAGTGTGATGAATAATGGCAAAGCTCCAAACAAATTGCAAAGCAGATAGCATGAATAATGACAAGACTGAAGATAGCTTTCAAAAGCGGCAAACAGAGTCAGACCGGGCTGACCCTCCACATACTGCGGATTTGCAAAAGAGTTCAGTCACATTCCAATATGTCTCAATGTTAGTACACTTATCTGAAAACGTCCGCTGTATACATCCGCTGGTTGCTGCAGAAACACTTGATTGCTCATAGGAGTAAGAGCCTTGTTGTTTGTACTCAAATAGAAGATTGCTGTACCAAACTGTGTTGTACACGCCAAAGTACTGTGGCGTGGTCCAGCTTCGTGCTCACATCCGGGTTGGTCACATGTACATCAGAGATCCAATGCCTACGATTCTGAACGTTTCACCCACAATGCCAAATGATAGACGGGGCTTCTTCAGGGCGGATGGATCATAGCCCTGCAAGGAGGGGGTTATAACCGCAACAAACTCCTCCCATTTTTTAACCTATTGGGTACCTATATACTTATACTATTAACATGAATGAAATATATCACCTAGCATGTATAAACATATGTATGAATAAGTGGAAACTATTAATCAATGCTAACAGGACAATTTTTAATTCATGGCGTGCATCAAGCTGTTGTAAAGAAACCAACCACTGTGTTACACACAAAAAAATTAATAACTTTTTATTTATAATTTCATAGTGAATTGCAACTAAGGTGTCAGAGAAACCACAACATCATATAAAGCTAGAATAATTTTTATAAAATAAAAGTGAGAATAAAAAACCACATAGCTTAGTTTCAATAAAAATAAACTAAAATAAGAGGTTTTTAAATGAAGCTAGCCATGTCCAATTTTTCATTAAGACCTGCTGGCGAAAGTGTGTTGAGAGTGAAGATCCACTTACACTCTTTTTGGAGCAGACATTTGTCGTTGTCCCCCCCTCCCCCTCTTCCATGCAGAATACCTCTGTCAATACCTGTGAAACGTAAGCAACCAGGATTACTATTGTGTTTTGCTTGGTAATGTCTAGCAATGCTGCTAGTTTGGATATTACCTTTTATATCATCCCGATGTTCTTTGATACAATCTTTGAAGATCCTTTTCGTTTTGCCCACGTAAAACGCTGGGCATGAACATTGCAGGAGATATACAACCCCTTCGGTATTGCAATTAAAGAAGTGGTTTATATGAAAAGATTTCTTACTATTGCCAGAAAATGTCTTAGTTCTTTTCATGTACTCACATGTTACACACTTCCCACAGGGAAAATTACCATTTGGTATGTGCTTCTTAAGCCAGGTTCCTTCTTTTTCTGTTGGTTTCAATTGGCTAGAGACCAGATTATCTTAAGTTTTTTGTTCTTTTTGATGCCAGGCTGGGATAAGTCCATACACACATTTATATTAGCCATTTGTTCTGTGCCCCTGTTGGTTTTTATATCTATCTATCTATCTATCTATCTATCTATCTATCTATCTATCTATATATATATATATATATATATATATATATATATATATATATAATAAATATATATATATATATATATATATATATATATATATTTATTTATATTAATTTTTTATTTTGTGTATGTAGTTTTAAATGTAGTCTTACACTTAATGTCATATTTATTCACAATAACTGCAAATAGATGGTGTCTAATGACCTACTGCTCTTTGATAAATATTAGGAGCATTTTGCTTAGTATCTCCCTTTTAACATGCTACAAACATGTATATAAGAAGCTCTACAGATTTGCTTAATCACTTTCAAGTAATTTAGTAAATGGGGGTACCCTTTCACACACAAAACAAATGAAAAACTGTTCTGCAGTATTTTCAGGTGGGTTCAAGGTTTTTCATAGTTAAAGGGATAGGAAAGTCAAAATTAAACTTGCATGATTCAGATAGAGCATGTCATTTTAAGACACTTTTAAGTTCACTTTTACTTTCAAATGTGCTTCGTTCTCTTAGTATCCCTTGTTAAAAAATGAATATGCACATATCATACACTAGTGGGCGCTGCTGCTAATTGGTGCCTGCACACATTTGTCTCTTGTGATTGGCTAAATAGATATTTCTTTCATGTAATTGGCAAGAGTCCATGAGCTAGTGACAGATGGGATATACAATCCTACCAGGAGGGGCAAAGTTTCCCAAACCTCAAAATGCCTATAAATACACCCCTCACCACACCCACAATTCAGTTTTACAAACTTTTCCTCCTATGGAGGTGGTGAAGTAAGTTTGTGCTAAGATTTCTATGTTGATATGCGCTTCTCAGCATTGTTGAGGCCCGATTCCTCTTAGAGTACAGCGAATGTCAGAGGGACGTGAAGGGAGTATCACTTATGAATACAATGATTTCCCTAACAGGGGTCTATTTCATAGGTTCTCTGTTATCGGTCGTAGAGATTAATCTCCTACCTCCCTTTTCAGATCGACAATATACTCTCAATTTACCATTACCTCTACTAATAACTGTTTCAGTACTGGTTTGGCTATCTGCTATATGTGGATGGTGTCTTTTGGTAAGTATGATTTTTATTACTTAAAGGGACACTGAACCCAAATTTTTTCTTTTGTGATTCAGATAGAGCATGCAATTTTAAGCAACTTTCTAATTTACTCCTATTATCAAATTTTCTTCATTCTCTTGGTATCTTTATTTAAAATGCAAGAATGTAAGTTTAGATGCCGGCCCATTTTTGGTGAACAACCTGGGTTGTTCTTGCTTATTGGTAAATAAATTCATCCGCCAATAAAAAAGTGCTGTCCAGAGTTCTGATTAAAAAAAAAAGCTTAGATGCCTTCTTTTTCAAATAAAGATAGCAAGAGAACGAAGAAAAATTGATAATAGGAGTAAATTAGAAAGTTGCTTAAAATGGCATGCTCTATCTGAACCACGAAAGAAAAAATTTGGGTTCAGTGTCCCTTTAAGGCACCCCAGCTATGGTTTGGCACTTTATGCATTTATATAAAGTTCTAAATATATGTATTGTACTTATATTTGCCATGAGTCAGGTTAATGTATTTCCTTCTGCAGACTGTCAGTTACATATTTGGGGAAAATAAACATTTTTAAGAATTTTTTTTTTCTTACCTGGGGTTTAGTCTTTTTTTTCAATGGACTACTTCTTACAAATTGCGGGCGGCATTAGGCCCACTGGTGCACCAAATGCTAGACTTCATTGCGTCATTCTTGGCGCGAGAATTTTTTTGCGCGAAAAATACGTCTGACACAACTTCATCATTTCTGGCGTCATAGTTGATGCCAAAGACTTAAACACGGTTGCGTCATTAGTGACGCGAGTGTGTCATTTTTGGTTTTTATTGGCGCCAAAAAAGTTTTCAGTTACGCTGTGCGTCATACTTGGCACCAAACTTTTTTCATTATTTTAATACCCTATTGATGTTTGCCTCTTGCCTTTTTCTCTATCAGAGGGCTATGCTATTTGCATTTTTTCTCCATTCCTGAAACTGTCACATAAGGAAATTTATAATTTTGCTTTTGTTATTTTTTCTTTTACATTTTGCAAGATATCTCAATCTGATCCTGACTCAGAAGTATCTGCTGGAACTTTGCAGCCTGACATCGGTTCTACCACAGCTAAGTGCATTTGTTGTAAGATTGTGGAAATTATTTCTCTGAATGTCATTTGTAATAGTTGTCATGATAAACTTTTACATGCAGATAGTGTGTTCATCAGTAAAAGTACATTGCCAGTTGCAGTTCCTTCAACTTCTAATGTACATGATATACCTATGAATTTTAAAGAATTTGTTTCTGATTCTATCCAGAAGGCTTTGTCTGTATTTCCACCTTCTAATAAACGTAAAAGGTCTTTTAAAATTTCTCATTCAGTTGATGAAGTTTCAAATTACCAACAACATAATAATTTATCCTCCTCTGATGAGGATCTATCTGATAGAGAAGATCCTTCCTCAGACATTGACACTGACAAATCTACTTATTTATTTAAAATAGAGTATATGCGTTCTTTATTAATAGAAGTGTTAATTACTTTGGATATTGAGGTATATTGAGGTATCCAGTCCTCTTGATGTTCAGTCTAATAAACGTTTAAATGCTGTTTTTAAACCTCCTGTGGTTTCTCCAGGTTTTTTTTTCCTATTCCTGGGGCTATTTCTGATATGATTTCTAAGGAATGGAATAAGCCAGGTGGTACTTTTATTCCTTCTTCAAGGTTTAAAAAATTGTATCCTTTACCAGCAAATTCTATAGAGTTTTGGGGAAAAATCCCCAAAATTGATGGGGCTATTTCTACTCTTGCTAAACGTACCACTATTCCTATGGAAGATAGTACTTCCTTTAAGGATCCTTTAGATAGGAAGCTTGAACCTTATCTAAGGAAAGCCTATTTATATTCAGGTCATCTTCTCAGACCTGCAATTTCTTTGGCTGATGTTGCGACTCCATCAACTTTCTGGTTGGAGAATTTAGCGCAACAAGAATTGGGTTCTGACATTTCTAGCATTATATGCTTACTGCAATATGCTAATCATTTTATTTGTGATGCCATTTTTGATATTATCAAAATTAATGTTAGATCCATGTCTTTAGCTACTTTAGCTAGAAGAGCTTTGTGGCTTAAATCTTGGAATGCTGATATGACATCTAAATCTAGATTACTATCTCTTTCTTTTCAAGGTAAGAATTTATTTGGTTCTCAGTTGGATTCTATTATTTCAACTTTTACTGGGGGAAAGGGAGTTTTTCTGCCTCAGGATAAAGAAACCTAAGGGTAAATCTAAGGCTTCTAACCGTTTTCGTTCCTTTCGTCAAAATAAGGAACAAAAATCTAATTCTTCCCCCAAGGAATCTGTTTCCAATTGGAAGCCTTCCTCAAATTGGAATAAATCCAAGCCATTTAAGAAACCAAATTCAGCCCCTAAGTCCGCATGAAGGTGCGGCCCTCATTCCAGCTCAGCTGGTAGGGGGCAGATTAAGGTTTTTCAAGGATATTTGGATAAATTATGTAAAAAATCAATGGATTCAGAGCATTGTCTCTCTCAAGGGTATCGAATAGGATTCAGAGTAAGATTTTTTCTCTCATGTATCCCAGCAAATCTAGTAAAAGCTTTCCTGAAGAGTGTTTCAGACCTGGAGTCTTCAGTGGTAATCATGCCAGTTCCTTTTCAGGAACAAGGTTTGGGGTTTTATTAAAATCTATTCATTGTCCCAAAGAAAGAAATTTTATCCAGTTCTGGATCTGAAAATTTTGAATAGTTATGTAAGAGTACCAACTTTCAAGAGTGTGACTATAAGGACTATTCTGCCTTTTGTTCAGCAAAGACATTATATGTCCATAATAGACTTGCAGGATGCATACCTTCATATTCCGATTCATCCAGAACATTATCAGTTCCTGAGATTCTCTTTTCTAGACAAGCATTACCAATTTGTTGCTCTTCCATTTGGCCTAGCAACAGCTCCAAGAATCTTTTCAAAGGTTCTAGGTGCCCTACTCTCTGTAATCAGAGAACAGGGTATTGCAGTGTTTCCTTATTTGGACAATATCTTGGTACTAGCTCAGTCTTTACGTTCTGCAGAATCTCACACGAATCAACTAGTGTTGTTTCTTCGGAAACATGGTTGGAGGATCAATTTACCAAAAAGTTTGATTCCTCAGACAAGGATCACCTTTTAAGGTTTCCAGATAGATTCAGTGTCCATGACTCTGTCTCTAACAGACAAGAGATGTTTAAAATTGGTTGCAGCCTGCCGGCACCTTCAGTCTCAGTCATTCCCTTCAGTGGCTATGTGCATGGAAGTTTTAGTTCTCATGACTGCAGCATCGGACGCGATCCCTTTTGCTCGTTTTCACATGAGACCTCTACAGATTTGTATGCTGAACCAATGGTGCAGGGATTATGCAAAGATATCACAATTAATATTCTTAAATCCCAATGTTCGACACTCTCTGACGTGGTGGATAGATCACCATTGTTTAGTTCAAGGGGCTTCTTTTGTTCGGCCAACCTGGACTGTGATCACAACGGATGAGTCTTTCAGGTTGGGGAGCTGTTTTGGGATCTCTGACAGCACAAGGGGTTTGGAGATCTCAAGAGGCGAGATTACCATTAAATATATTAGAACTCCGTGCAATTCTCAGAGCTCTTCAGTTTTGGCCTCTATTAAAGAGAGAACCGTTCATTTGTTTTCAGACAGACAATATCACAACAATGGCTTATGTCAATCATCAGGGTGGCACTCAGTCCCCAAGCTATGAAAGAAGTATCTCGGATACTTGCTTGGGCGGAATCCTGCTCCTGTCTAATCTCTGCGGTGCATATCCCAGATGTAGACAATTGGGAGGCGGATTATCTTAGCCGTCAGACTTTACATCCAGGAGAGTGGTCTCTCCATCCAGATGTTTTCTCAGATTGTTCAGATGTGGGGTCTTCCAGAAAGAGATCTCATGGCCTCTCATCTAAACAAGAAACTTCCCAGATACCTGTCCAGGTCCAGGGATGTTCAGGCGGAACCAGTGGATGCGCTGACACTTCCTTGGTGTTATCATCCTGCTTACATTTTCCCGCCTCTAGTTCTTCCAAGAGTGATCTCCAAAATCATCATGGAACAATCATTTGTGTTGCTGGTGGCTCCAGCATGGCCACACAGGTTTTGGTATGCGGATCTTGTTCGGATGTCCAGTTGCCAACCTTGGCCACTTCCGTTAAGGCCGGACCTACTGTCTCAATGTCCGTTTCTCCATCAGGATCTCAAATCATTAAATTTGAAGGTATGGAAATTGAACGCTTAGTACTAAGTCATAGAGGTTTCTCTCACTCAGTGATTAATACTATGTTACAAGCTTGTAAATCTGTCTCTAGAAAGATTTATTATAGAGTTTGGAAGACTTACATTTCATGGGGTTCTTCTCATAAATTCTCTTGGCATTCTTTTAGAATTCCTAGATTTTTACAGTTTCTTCAGGATGGTTTGGATAATGGTTTGTCTGCAAGTTTCTTGAAGGGACAAATCTCTGCTCTTTATGTTTTATTTCTGTTTTATTTCACAGAAAGATTGCTATACTTCCTGATATTCACTGTTTTGTACAGGCTTTAGTTCATATTAAGCCTGTCATTAAATCAATTTCTCCTCCTTGGTGTCTTAATTTGGTTTTGAAGACTTTACAGGCTCCTCCATTTGAGCCTATGCATTCTTTGGACATTAAACTACTTTCTTGGAAAGTGTTGTTGCTTTTTGCTATCTCTTCTGCTAGAAGAGTTTCTGAGCTATCTGCTCTTTCTTGTGTGTCTCCTTTTCTGATTTTTCATCAGGATAAGGCATAAGATCTTACATTCTTTGGATGTGGTAAGAGCTTTGAAATATTATGTGGAAGCTACTAAAGCTTTCAGGAAGACTTCCAGTCTATTTGTTTTATTTTCTGGTACTAGGAAAGGTCAGAAGGCTTCTGCTATTTCCTTGGCTTCTTGGTTAAAAGTTTTGATTAATCAAACTTATTTGGAGTCGGGTCAGGCCCGCGTCAGCGAATTACAGCTCATTCTACTAGATCAGTCTCCACTTCGTAAGAATGAAGCTTCAGTTAATCAGATTTGCAAAGCGGCAACTTGGTCCTCTTGGCATACATTTACTAAATTCTACCATTTTGATGTATTTTGCTTCTTCAGAATCAGTTTTTGGTAGAAAAGTTCTTCAGGCAGCTGTTTCAGTTTGATTCTTCTGCTTTTGATTTAAGTTTTTTTTCTTTCATTTATGAGAATAAACTTATTTTTTTGGGTTGTGGATTAATTTTTTCAGTGGAAAATGGCTGTTTTTTTATTTTTATCCCTCCCTCTCTAGTGACTCTTGCGTGGAGTTCCACATCTTGGGTATTGCTATCCCATATGTCACTAGCTCATGGACTCTTGCCAATTACATGAAAGAAAACCTAATTTATGTAAGAACTTACCTGATAAATTCATTTTTCATATTGGCAAGAGTCCTTGAGGCCCACCCTTTTTAAGAAGGTTATGATTCTTTGTATAAAGCACAATTATTTCCAAATTTCTTTTGTTGATGCTTTCTACTCCTTTCTTTATCACCCCACTGCTTGGCTATTTGTTAAACTGAATTGTGGGTGTGGTGAGGGGTGTATTTATAGGCATTTTGAGGTTTGGGAAACTTTGCCCCTCCTGGTAGGATTGTATATCCCATATGTCACTAGCTCATGGACTCTTGCCAATATGAAAGAAATTAATTTATCAGGTAAGTTACATAAATTATGTTTTTCAGCTTCCTGTCAGCCCAAAGGCAGAACATGCTGTGATCTGAGATGTAATTGCAGAAAATGCAGCATACCTGCAGGAAAAAATGGGACACGTGCAGCTGAACTGTTAGCACTTTCACTTTGCAGCACTGCTCCACATTAGACTGTTCTCTTCAAACAGAGCTTTGCTCTGGCTGCACTGTGTAAGGTTTCTTTAATAATAACACAATTATTCCAGCCTCCAATATGGCAAAAAAGACCTTTATACCTTTACATTGGGTCCAAAGAAACAAAATACAATGTTTCAGGCCCTTACCTGGCAAGTCTGATATTCCATGCCCCAAACAAGAGAAGGTGTGCTTCTAACTTAGTTTAAGGTTTCCTTTACACAGTGCATCCAGAGCAAAGTACTGTTTGAAGACAACAGTCAAATATAGAGCAGCACTGCAAAGAAGCAGTGCATTTATTGTTGACTGGCTCTAAGGGATTATTTCAAACCTGCCCCCTAGCCTTTCCAGGACTGTAAAGCTGTGACTTCTGAATTTAAGATGTTTTTGTGAGCAATGCACCTTTTTTATTACTATATTTCTACCTTATGATGTTAGACTAAGCAAAAAGAAAACAAATTTATTTGATGCAGTATAAAAATGTTGCTTTACGCTCCAGTTAATCAACACATTGCAATTGAGCTGGTGCTTTAATGTAACTGCCTAATTTAAAATGTTATTTCATTTCAAAATCACCTGCAGACATTTTTTCACAAAAAAAAAAAAGCTCATCGCAGAAAGTGAAGAAACATTCTGCCTCTGGGCCTGTCAGTAGTGCAATGCTGTCCCTTTAGCAATGGATAACAAGAGAATGAAGAAAATGTGATAATAGAATTACATTGGAAAGTTGTTTAAAATTGTATGTTCTATCTGAATCATAAAAGAAAACTTTGGGGTTTACTATCCCTTTAAGGAAGCAAGATTCAATGCAAAATGCGAAAAATGTGGGATTATTTCATGTCATTAAACCTCTCAGTGCTAATGACGGATCTGAGCCGTCACAGAATTTCTCACTCTGGTACTAATGACGGCTCAGAGCCGTCATGAGCACTCTCCCACCTTGAGGGAGATCTGGGGGCTCCTTATTCCTCCTACCCCGGCAATCGTGCCTGTAGAATGACAGGCATCGCCGGGGCTTCACTTGATGTGCGGTGACATCACGCGAAATTACGTGATGACGTCACCGCGCAACTTTATACTTAAAGGGACACTGTACCCAATATTTTTCTTTTGTGATTCAGATTGAGCATGAAATTTTAAGCAACTTTCTAATTTACTCCTATTATCAAATTTTCTTCATTCTCTTGGTATCTTTATTTGAAATGCAAGAATGTAAGTTTAGATGCCGGCCCATTTTTGGTGAACAACCTGGGTTGTCCTTGCCGATTGGTGGATAAATTCATCCACCAATAAAAAAGTGCTGTCCAAAGTACTGAAACCAAAAAAAAGCTTAGATGCCTTCTTTTTCAAATAATGATAGCAAGAGAATGAAGAAAAATTGATAATAGGAGTAGATTAGAAAGTTGCTTAAAATTGCATGCTCTTTCTGAATTACAAAAGAAAATTTTTGGGTACAGTGTCCCTTTAACAATGTTAAGTATAGGAGGAGGGGGCATGCTGCTTAGAAGCCTGTATCTCAGGCATCTAAGCAGCTACCGACCTCCAAGACCCACTGTTGAAAAGGTAATCGCCTAACCTTTCCAACAGTGTAAGTCTAGGGACCCTGTAAAAAAAAATAAAGTACAAAAAAAAAATTTCAAAAAGAAAATATTAGCACGCAGGTGGGAAATGGCTTAGCAGCCAAAGGGTTAAGTAACCTAATTACTATTTTTACATTTACAAACACTTTTTATTGCAGTCATAAATCTATCCATATGGTCAGATTTACTTTGAAAATGAACAACATTTACAACGAGGAAAACAAAATTATGCTTATTTGATCATTTTTCATGATTGTGTGAATCCACAAATCATCATGTGGGGGGAATTACCCTGCTGACCACACACCCCAACATACCAGAGCTTTAATTACCAGCCACTACCATGAATCCTCAGTGTGTATAATCTCTCAAAGTAGATTGAGCAAGCAGGAACGACAAAGCGGAGCCAAAGAAGAACTGCACCACTTGAATGAAAACAAAAGGCAGGTTTTGTGGACTCTCATGATCATGAAAGAAATTAAATGATCAGGTAAGAATATATTGTATTTCATAAACTGGTGTGGGATTAAAGTCCTATCCACTAGTAGACAGTCAAAAAATACCCAACATACCAAGATCTTTAAATCCATCCCATTAACCTATATAGCTCATCTTATTTTCTTTCATGTAATTGGCAGAGTCCCATGAGCTAGTGACGTATGGGATATACATTCCTACCAGGTGGGGCAAAGCTTCCCAAACCTCAAAATACACCTCCCACCACACCCACAACTCAGTTTTACAAACTTTGCCTCCTATGGAGGTGGTGAAGTTAGTTTGTGCTTAGTTTTTATGATTTTCTTCTATGATAAGCGCTTCTAAGCATTCTGAAGCCCAATTCCTCTGAGTACAGTGTTTGTCAGAGGGATGTGAAGAGAGTATCGCCTATTGATTTTATGGTTTCTCTCACTGTAAATCTTTTCAAGGGTTCTCTGTTATCGGTTGTAGGGATTTATCTCCTACCTCCCTTATTAGATTGACGATATACTCTTATATACCATTACCTCTGCTGTTATTTTTCAGTACTGGTTTGGCTATCTGCTATATGTGGATGGGTGTCTTTCGGTTAGTATGTATCATTATTCAAGACACTCTCAGCTATGGTTTGGCACTTTATGTATTAATATAAAGTTTTAAATATGTTTTTTACTTATATTTGCCATGAGTCACGTCTATGTATATTTCTTTTTTGCAGTCTAAACAGTTTCAGTATTGGAATGTTTGGGAAGTTTATGTATTTACCTGCGGTTCAGTCTTTTTCTAAATTGACTTATTTCTCAATTTTTTCGCAAATCTAGGCTCGCGATGATGCAAAATGCTGTTATTGCGTCATTCTTGGCCCAAATTTTTTTGGGCGTGAAGTTGCACCTTTGATGCCGCAAATTTTGTCATTTCCTGCGTCTTTGTTGACGTTAGTTGTTTTGGTATGAAGTTGCGTTTTGTTATGACGTGAGTTGCGTCATTTTCTGGTGTTTTGCGCCAAAAAATTGTTTAACTTCCTTTTGCGTAATGCATCATTCTTGGCGCCAACATTTAGTTATTTTACCTCTCTCCCTCTATTGCTCGCTGTTTTCATGATTTTTTGGAAACTCTTATGCCTGCTTTTTGGCTTTATTTTTTGTTTAAAAAATACTATCTTTAGTTTCGTATCAAACGAAACTGTTACATTGTGTAAATGGAATGTTTTGCCTAATGTTATGTTTTTTATTTTTTTGTTACATTTCGCGAGATGTTTCATTCTGATCCTGACTCTGATGTTACTGTAGAAACTATGATGCCCTGAAACACAATTCTAGAAAGCAAAGTGTGTTCTTTTTTATTATTAAGCTTATTTTCTTCAGCTCAAATTTGTGACATTTATTTATTTTATGCTTAAAATGTTTCTACATGTACAATGACATTTACTGTTTTTACTTATTCAGTTCATGTACTTTATTTCATCTGCAAACATCACATGTTATTGCTTTTATCATAAAGGTTATGACTGCTATGATGCCTTTAAGTAGACTTACGAGATCTTTTCAAAATTAAGATTTAATTAACTTTGTTCTGACCGAGGGCATACTTAAGTTTATTCTACTGAAGAAGGTTTTCTTTGACTCAAAGGATCCTGTATCAGAGACAGTTTTATTAAAAATTCTGCTTAGTTTTCATTTGAACATTCTTTGTTAAGGAAAAATTGTAATTTTTAGCTTTAAGGAGCCTAGTCCTCCTATTAACTGTTATTTTAAAATCTGGATTTTAAATTTTAATTTTCTCCTGGAGGTGGTGAAGTAAGTTTGTGCTTGATTTTTCTTCTATGATAAGCGCTTCTCAGCATTTTGAAGCCCAATTCCTCTCAGAGTACAGTGTTTGTCAGAGGGATGTGAAGGGAGTATCGCCTATTGATTTTATGGTTTTCATAGTGGGAAATCTTTTCAAAGGTTCTCTGTTATCAGTCATAGGGATTCATCTCCTACCTCCCTTTTCAGATTGACGATATACTCTTATATACCATTACCTCTACTGATATGTTTTCAGTACTGGTTTGGCTAGCTGCTGTATGTGGATGGGTGTCTTTCGGTTAGTATGTTTTTCTTAATTAAGACACTCTCAGCTATGGGTTGGAGCTTTATGTATTAATATAAAGTTTTAAATATATGTATTTTACTTATATTTGCCATGAGTCAGGTCTATGTATATTTCCTTTTGCAGACCGTCAGTTTCAGTTTGGGAAGCATGTTTTTCTTACCTGAGGGTATAGTCCTTTTCTTTTACAAAGATATGATGAGTCCACGGATTTCATCCTTACTTGTGGGATATTAACCTCCTGCTAACAGGAAGTGGCAAAGAGCACCACAGCAGAGGTGTATATATAGCCCCTCCCCTTCCCCTCCACCCTCAGTCATTCTCTTTGCCTGTATTATACTAGGAAGATATGGTAAAGTGAGGTGTTAGTTTTAGTTTCTTCAATCAAGAAGTTTTTTATTTTAAATGGTACCGGTCCTCAGGGGGATATGGAAGAAGATTTCTGCCCTGAGGTTTGATGATCTTAGCATTTGTAACTAAGATCCACGCTGGTTCCCACAAGACTTCTGAAGGTAACCATGAGACATCTTCAGTGTGGAGACCGGTTTCATGCTACAAGCAGCATTAAGGTATGTGCAGCGTTTTTTTCTGAGGAGACTTGGTGTATCAGAACTGGCTGGCATTATTTCCTATTTGCAGTAAAACCTATTTAATAGGGTGTTACTGGAGTCCCTATATAATATTTTTTTCATTAGTTGATATTTGGGCATTATGTGACATGGGAGACAATGTAAAAAAACAATGTTTTATGTTTTTTATTTTTGGCACTTAAAACTTATTGGTTTTATGCTTGAGGGTTGTATTGTGTGTGTATTTCTACTTTAGTGCAAAACTGCATTCCCATGCGGTGTTGTTTGTATCTACTCCAACTTTTGACCTTATTGGGTGGAGCCTATTTTGGCGCATTTTCCTTCAGGCTTAGCAGCAGCAAACAGTAACTCGGTGGCTCCTGGACTGTGTAGCTGGTCTGAAGGGTTGGAATTTTGATTTGAAGTACTCTGGGGGCAGGTAGGTGCCACAGCAGAGCTGTGGCAAGGTGTAGAGTGAATTTTTATCTATCTTTTGACTAGATGTTGATAGAAGTACTTCTAAAGCCTTATTTCTACCCTTGCTTCTGGGTGCAGTAATTTTTGGTTTAACCAACGATATTTAAGTTAAATTTGGGAATAATTTAACGTTTTTTGTGCATTTTGGAAAAATTGTTCACTTTTTCTTTTCTTAAAGGCACAGTATACATTTTTTCTAATGTTTATTTTATGCTATAAATAAGTGTTTAAACAACTTTTGTGGTATTACTAGTCTGTTCAACATGTCTGACATTGAGGTTTCTCATTGTTCTATGTGTTTAGAAGCTATTGTGCAACCCCCTCTAACATTGTGTAACTTTTGTACTGAAAGGGCTTTACAATGTAAAAATCATATTTTAAATAAAGTAAGTGTGCCTAAGGATGATTCTCAGTCTGAAGAGAATCAGGATATGCCATCCAATTCTCCCCAAGTGTGTCAACCTTTAACGCCCACACAAGCGACGCCTAGTACTTCTAGTGCGTCTAATTCCTTTACTCTGCAGGAGATGGCTGCAGTTATGTCAACTACCCTTATAGAGGTATTGTCTAAATTACCAGTGTTTCAGGGTAAATGCAGTAGGTCAAGTATTAATGTAAATACTGAATCCTCTGATGCTTTATTAGCTATTTCCGATGTTCCCTCACAGTGCTCTGAGTTGGGGATCAGGGAATTACTGTCTGAGGGTGAAATTTCTGATTTAGGGAATGTTTTGTCTCAGACAGATTCGGATGCTATGTCATTTAAATTTAAGCTTGAACACCTCCGCCTGTTAGGGAGGTTTTAGCGATTCTGGATGATTGTGACCCTATTGTGATTCCTCCAGAGAAATTGTGTAAAATGGATAAATATTTGGAAGTACCTACTTACACTGATGTTTTTCCGGTTCCTAAGAGAATTTCAGAAATTGTTAGAAAGGAATGGGATAGACCAGGTATACCGTTTTTTCCCCCTCCTAATTTTAAGAAAATGTTTCCCATATCAGATACCATTCGGGACTCATGGCAAACGGTCCCTAAGGTAGAGGGAGCTATATCTACCCTAGCTAAGCGTACTACTATACCCATTGAGGATAGTTGTACTTTCAAAGACCCTATGGATAAGAAATTAGAGGGTCTTCTAAAGAGATTATTTGTTAATCAGGGGTTTCTTTTACAACCTACGGCTTGCATTGTTCCAGTAACAACTGCAGCAGCTTTTTGGTTTGAGGCTCTAGAAGAGTCTCAAGGTTGAGATTCCATTAGATGACATCTTAGATAGAATTAAGGCTCTCAAGCTAGCTAATTATTTTATTACTGATGCCGCTTTTCAAATTGCTAAATTAGCGGCAAAAAAATGCAGGATTTGCTATTTTAGCACGTAGGGCATTGTGGTTCAAATCTTGGTCTGCTGATGTGTCATCAAAACATAAGCTTTTAGCTATTCCCTTTAAAGGTAAGACCCTCTTTGGGCCAGAATTGAAGGAAATCATTTCTGATATTACAGGAGGTAAAGGCCATGCCCTACCTCCAGGATAAATCGGTTAAAATGAGGGGTTAACAGAATAATTTTTTGTTCCTTTCGGAACTTTAAAGGAGGACCCCCGCTTCTTCTTCCTCAAAGCAGGAAGGGAATTTTACCCAATCTAAGTCAGTCTGGAGACCTAATCAGAACTGGAATAAGGGTAAACAATCCAAAAAGCCCGCTGCTGCTCCTAAGATAGTATGAAGGGGTGGCTCCCGATCTGGGACTGGATCTAGTAGGGGGCAGACTCTTTCTTTGGTCAGGCTTGGGCAAGAGATGTTCAGGATCCCTGGGCACTAGAAATAGTGACCCACGGTTATCAATTGAAATTCAAGGACTTTCTCCCAAGAGGGAGATTTCATCTTTCAAAGTTATCTGCAAACCAGATAAACAGAGAGGTTTTTCTTTCGCTGTGTAAAAGACCTTTCTATTATGGGAGTAATTTGTCCAGTTCCAAAATTGGAACAGGGACAGGGGTTTTACTCAAACCTATTTGTGGTTTCCAATAAAGAGTGAACTTTCAGACCCATTTTAGATCTCAAGTGTCTAAACAAGTTTCTCAGAGTCCCATTGTTCTTGGGGATGGGGATTATGCAGATTTATCTCCTCAGATAAATCTGGATCAAGAGACCAGAAACTCATCTGTCCCAAGGGACTTGTTTCTGCAGACCCTCGTGGGTGATAGTGACAACAGATGCCAGCCTTCTGGGCTGGGGTGCAGTTTGGAACTCCCTGAAGGCTCAGGGTGTTTGGACTCAAGTGGAGTCTCTACTTCCAATCAATATTCTGGAACTGAGAGCAATATTCTGGAACTGAGAGCAATATTCAATACGTTTCAGGCGTGGCCTCAGCTGGCTTCGGCCAAATTCATCAGATTCCAGTTGGACAACATCACGACTGTGGCATTTATCAATCATCAGGGGGGAACAAGGAGTTCCTTAGCGATGATAGAGGTATCCAAGTTAATCAGTTGGGCGGAGGCCCACTCTTGTCATCTGTCGACAATCTACATCCCAGGAGTAGAGAACTGGGAAGCAAATTTTCTAAGTCGGCAGACTTTTCATCCGGGGGAGTGGGAACTTCACCCAGAGGTATTTGCCTCATTGATTCTCAGATGGGGCAGACCGGAATTGTATTTGATGGCATCTCGACAGAATGCCAAGCTTCCAAGATACGGATCCCAGTCAAGGGATCCTCAGACCGAACTGATAGATGCCTTGGCAGTGCCTTGGTTGTTCAGCCTAGCTTATGTGTTTCCTCTCCTTCCACGTGTGATTGCTTGAATCTAACAGGAGAGAGCTTCAGTGATCCTGATAGCGCCTGCGTGGCCACGCAGGATTTGCTATGCGGATCTAGTGGACATGTCCTCTCTGCCACCGTGGAAACTTCCATTGAGTCAGGACCTTCTCATTCAAGGTCCATTCCAACATCCAAATCTAATTTCTCTGCAGCTGACTGCGTGGAGATTGAACGCTTGATTTTATCGAAGAGAGGATTCTCTGATTCGGTCATCAATACTTTGTTATAGGCTAGTAAGCCTGTCACTAGAAAAATCTATCATAAGATATGGTGTAAATATCTTTATTGGTGTGAATCCAAGAGTTACTCATGCAGTAAAGTTGGGATTCCTAGGATTCTGTCTTTTCTCCAAGAAGGATTGGAGAAAGGGTTATCAGCAAGTTCCTTAAGGGGACGAATTTCAGCTTTGTCAATTTTGTTTCACAAACGTTTGGCAAATGTACCAGATGTTCAGTCTTTATGTCAGGCTTTATCTAGAATTAAGCCTGTATTTAGACCCATTACTCCTCCCTGGAGTTTGATTTTAGTTCTTCGAGTTCTTCAAGGGGTTCCGTTTGAACCCATGCATTCCATGGATATCAAATTGTTATCCTGGAAAGTTCTGTTTTTAGGTTGTTTCAAATAAGGATATTAATCAGGAAATTGTTGTTCCTTCCTTATGTCCTAACCCTTCTTCTAAGAAGGAGCGTATGTTGCATAATTTGGATGTGGTCCGTGCCTTAAAGTTTTACTTCCAGGCAACTAAGGATTTCCGTCAATCTTCTTTATTCATTGTTCATTCTGGAAAGCATAGGGGTCAGAAAGCTACGGCTACCTCTCTTTCTTTTTGGCTGAGAAGTATCATCCGCCTGGCATATGAGACTGCTGGACAGCAGCCTCCTGAAAGAATTACGGCTCATTCTACTAGGGCTGTGGCTTCCACATGGGCTTTTAAAAGCGATGCATCTGTTGAACAGATTTGTAAGGCTGCGACTTGGTCGTCCCTTCACACTTTTTCCAAATTTTCCAAATTTGATACTTTTGCTTCTTCTGAGACTATTTTTGAGAGAAAGGTTCTTCAAGCAGTGGTGCCTTCCGTTTAGGTTCCTGTCTTGTCCCTCCATTTCATCTGTGTCCTATTGCTTTAGTATTGGTTTCCCACAAGTAAGGATGAAATCCGTGGACTCGTCATATCTTTGTAAAAGAAAACTAAATTTATGCTTACCTGATAAATTACTTTCTTTTACGATATGATGAGTCCATGGCCCACCCTGTTTTTTTTAAGACAGTTTTTCTTTATATTTTTTGTAAACTTCAGTCACCTCTGCACCTTTTAGCCTTTCCTTTTTCTCTTCCTATACCTTCGACCGAATGACTGAGAGTGGAGGGGAAGGGGAGGGGCTATATATACAGCTCTGCTGTGGTGCTCTTTGCCACTTCCTGTTAGCAGGAGGTTAATATCCCACAAGTAAGGATGAAATCCGTGGACTCATCATATCGTAAAAGAAAGTAATTTATCAGGTAAGCATAAATTTAGTTTTTTTCAAATTAACTGTTTTACTTTAAATTTAGCGGACAAAAATTAGGCTCGGGAGGTCGCAAAATGCTGTTATTTATTGTGTCATTCTTGGCGCCAGAATTTTTTGGCACGAAGATACCTTTTTAATGGTGCAAGTTCGTCATTTCCGGCGTCTTAGTTGACGCCAGGTTTCCCTGCATGAGGTTGACGAGTTGCGTCATTTCCGGATGTTGTTGGCGCCAAATTTTTTTTTCAACTTCCTTTTGCGTTGTGCGTCATTCTTGGCGCCAAATTTTTTTGTTTATTTCTCACCCCACTTCCTATATGCCTCTTGCCTACTATATGCTAAGAGGGCTATGCTGTTTGCATTTTTTCCCATTCCTAAAACTGCCATATAAAGAAATTGTCTCAATCTGGTCCTGTCTCAGAATCAACTGTTGGAACCATGCTGCCTGATCAGTTTTACCAAAGTTAAGTGTATCTGTTGTAAGTTAGCTGTGATTATATCTCCAGCTGTAGTATGTAACAGTTGTCATAAGCTTTTGCACGCAGAAAAGGTTTCCATCAGTACTAGTACAGTTTCTGTTGTTCCTTCAACATCTAATGTACATGATATCCCTGTTAATATGAAAAATAATATTGCTGATGCGATACAGAAGGCTTTGTCTGCTATTCCACTTTCTAATAAACATAAAAAGTCTTTTAAAATTTCTCATAAAATTGATTAAATTTCTAATGACCGACAACATACTGAAATATCATCCTCGGATGAGGATTTCTCTGATTCAGAAGATCCTACCTCAGACATTGAAACTGACAAATCTACTTATCTTTTTAAGATTGAGTATATTTGTTCCTTGTTGAAAGAAGTGTTGGTTACTTTGGATATTGAGGAGTCTAGTCCTCTTGATATCAAAACTAGTAAAAGTTTAAATTCTGGTTTTTTTTTTTAAACCTCCTGTGGTTACTCCTGAGGTTTTTCCAGTTCCTGATGCTATTTCTGATGTGATTGCTAAGGTATGGTCTAAGCTTGGTGGTACTTTTGTCCTTCTTCAAGGTTTAAAAAGTTGTATCCTTTGCCAGTGGTTAAGTTAGAGTTTTGGGAAAAAGTCCCTAAGGTTGATGGGGCTATTTCTACTCTTGCCAAACGTACTACTTTTCCTATGGAAGACAGTACGTCTTTTAAAGATCCTTTAGATAGGAAACGTGAATCTTATCTAAGGAAAGCTTATTTATATTCTCGCTATATTCTCAGGCTTGTCATTTCTATGGCTGATGATGTGGCTGCAACAGGAAACGGATCCTGATTTATCTAGCATTGTTTGTTTGCTTCAACATGCTAATCATTTTATCTGTGATGCTATTTTTGATGATATCAAAATTGATGTTTAATCTGTCTTTAGCTATTTTAGCTAGAAGCTTGGAATGCTGACATGGTATCTAATTCTAGATTACTATCTCTTTCTTTCCAAGGTAACAATTTTTGGTTCTCAGTTGGATTCAATAATTTCAACTATCACTGGGGGGAAGGGAGTTTTTTGCCTCAGGATAAAAGATCTAAGGGTAAATCTAAAGCTTCTAATCGTTATCATTTTTTTTCCGACAGAATAAGGAACAGAAAACCAATCCTTCCCCTAAAGACTCTGGTTCCAATTGGAAACATTCTTCTTCAAGTTGGAATAAATCCAAGCCTTTTAAGAAACCAAAGCCAGCCCCCAAGTCTGCATGAAGGTGCGGCCCTCGATCCAGTTCAGCTGGTGGGGGGCAGATTGAAATTATTCCAATACATTTGGGCAGATTCTGTTCAAAATCAGTGGATTCAGAGTATTGTCTCAAGGGTATCGAGTAGGATTCAGAGTAAGACCTCCTGTGAGAAGATTCTTTCTCACGTTCCAGCAAATCCAGTGAAGGCTCAGGCTTTCCTGAAATGTGTTTCAGATCTAGAGCTTTCAGGGGTAATAATTTCAGTTCCGTTTCAGGAACAGGGTCTGGGGTTTTATTCAAATCTATTCATTGTCTCAAAGAAAGAAAATTCATTCAGGCCAGTTCTGGGTCTGAAGTTTTTGAATCGTTTTGTAAGAGTCCCAACTTTCAAGATGGTGACTATGAGGACTATTTTGCCTTTTGTTCAGCAAGATCATATGTCCACGGTAGACTTACAGGATGCATATCTTCACATTCCGATTCATCCAGACCACTATCTGTTTCTGAGATTATCTTCTCTAGACAAGCATTACCAATTTGTCGCTCTTCCATTTGGCCTAGCAACAGCTACCAATCAATATTTTAGAACTCAGTGCTATTTTCAGGGCTCTTCAGGTTTGGCCTCTGTTAAAGAGAGAACCATTCATTTGTTTTCAGACGGACAATATCACAACTGTGAATTATGTCAATCATCAGAGTGGGACTCGCAGTCCCCTAGCTATGAAAAAAGTATCTTGGATACTTTCTTGGGCGAAATCCAGGTCTTGTCTAATTTCTGCGGTTCATATCCTAGGTGTAGACAATTGGGAAGCGGATTATCTCAGCCGTCAGACTTGCATCCGGGGGAGTTGTCTTCATCCAGATTGTACAGATGTGGGGTCTTACAGAAATAGATCTGATGGCTTCGCATCTAAACAAGAAACTTCCCAGGTACCTATCTAGGTCCAGGGATCCTCAGGTGGAGATGGTGGATGCTTTAGCAGTTCCTTGGTTTTACCAACCTGCTTATATATTTCCGCCTCTAGTTTTTCTTCCAAGAGTGATCTCCAAGATCATTATGGAACAATCGTATATGTCTCTGATAGCACCAGCATGGCCTCACAGGTTTTGGTATGCGGATCTTGTCCGGATGTCCAGTTGCCAGCCTTGGCCACTTCCTCTAAGACCAGAACTTCTGTCTCAAGGGCCATTTTTCCATCAGGATCTCAAATCGTTTAATTTGAAGGTATGGAAATTGAACGCTTAGTGCTTAGTCATAGAGGTTTCTCTGACTCAGTGATTAATACTATGCTACAGGCTCGTAAGTCTGTTTCAAGGAATATTTATTGTCGAGTTTGGAAGACCTATATTTAATGGTGTTCTTCTCATAAATTCTCCTGGCATTCTATTAGAATTCCTAGAATTTTACAGTTTCTTCAGGATGGTTTGGATAAAGGTTTATCTGCAAGTACTTTGAAGGGTCAAATCTCTGCTCTTTATGTTTTATTTCATAGAAAGATTGCTAAGCTTCCTGATATTCACTTTTTTGTTCAGGCTTTGGTTCGTATCAAGCCCGTTATTAAAGCAATCTCTTCTCCTTGGAGTCTTAATTTGGTTTTGAAGGCTTTGCAGGCTCCTCCTTTTGAACCTATGCATTCTTTGGATATTTAACCACTTTCTTGGGGCCTCTTTTGTTCTGCCAACCAGGACTGTGATCACAACAGATGCGAGTCTTTCAGGTTGGGGAGCTGTCTGGGGATCTCTGACAGCACAAGGGGTTTGGAAATCTCAAGAGGCGAGATTACCAATCAATATTTTAGAACTCAATACGTGCAATTCTCAGAGCTCTTCAGTTTTGGCCTCTGTTGAAGAGAGAACCGTTCATTTGTTTTCAGACAGACAATATTACAACGGTGGCATATGTCAATCATCAGGGTGGGACTCAGTCCCCAAGCTATGAAAGAAGTATCTTGGATACTTGTTTGGTCGGAATCCAGCTCCTGTCTAATTTCTGCGGTTCATATCCCAGGTGTAGATAATTGGGAGGCGGATTATCTCAGCCGTCAGACTTTACATCCAGGGGAGTGGTCTCTCCATCTGGATGTATTTTTTCAGATTGTTCAGATGTGGGGTCTTCCAGAAATCGATCTGATGGCTTCTAATCTAAACAAGAAACTTCCCAGATACCTGTCCAGGTCCAGGGATTCTCAGGGGGAAGCAGTGGATGCGCTGACACTTCCTTGGTGTTATCAACCTGCTTATATCTTCCCGCCTCTAGTTCTTCTTCCAAGAGTGATCTCCAAAATCATCATGAAGCTATCATTTGTGTTGTTGGTGGCTCCAGCATGGCCCCACGGGTTTTGGTTTGCGGATCTTGTTCGGATGTCCAGTTGCCAACCTTGGCCACTTCCGTTAAGGCCGGACCTTCTGTCTCAAGGTCTGTTTTTCCAGGATCTCAAATCATTAAATTTGAAGGTATGGAAATTGAACGCTTAGTGCTAAGTCATAGAGGTTTCTATGACTCAGTAATTAATACTATGTTACAAGTTTGTAAATCTGTCTCTAGGAATATTTATTATCGAGTTTGGAAGACTTACATTTCATGGTGTTCTTCTCATAAATTCGCTTGGCATTCTTTTAGAATTCCTAGAATTTTACAGTTTCTTCAGGATGGTTTGGATAAAGGTTTGTCTGCAAGCACTTTGTAGGGACACATCTCTGCTCTTTCTGTTTTATTTCACAGAAAGATTGCTACTCTTCCTGATATTCACTGTTTTGTACAGGCTTTAGTTCATATTAAGCCTGTCATTAAATCAATTTCTCCTCCTTGGAGTCTTAATTTGGTTTTGAGGGTGTTACAGGCTCCTCCATTTGAGCCTATGCACTCTTTGGACATTAAACTACTTTCTTGGAAAGTGTTGTTGCTTTTGGCCATCTCTTCTGCTAGAAGAGTTTCTGAGCTTTCTGTTCTTTCTTGTGAATCTCCTTTTCTGATTTTTCATCAGGATAATGTGGTTTTGCAGACTTTATTTAAGTTCTTACCTAAGGTTGTGAATTCTAACAACATTAGTTTGTTGTCCCTTCCTTGTGTCCTAATCCTAAGAATTCCTTGTAAAAATTGTTACATTCTTTGGATATGGTGAGAGCTTTGAAATATTATGTTGAAACTACTAAAGATTTCAGAAAGACTTCTAGTCTATTTGTTATATTCTCTGGTTCTAGGAAAGGTCAGAAGGCTTCTGCTATTTCCTTGGCTTCTTGGTTAAAGCTTTTGATTCTTCAAGCTTACTGGAGTCAGGTTAGGCCCCGCCTCAGAGAATTACAGCTCATTCTACTAGATCAGTCGCCACTTTGTGGGCTTTTAAGAATGAAGCTTCAGTTGATCAGATTTGTAAAGCGGCTACTTGGTCCTCTTTGCATACATTTTCTAAATTCTACCGTTTTGATGTATTTGCTTCTTCAGAAGCAGTTTTTGGTAGAAAAGTTCTTCAGGCAGCTGTTTCAGTTTGATTCTTCTGCTGATGTTTTAAGTTTTTCTTTCTTTCATGTAATTGGCAAGAGTCCATGAGCTAGTGACATATGGGATATGCAATCCTACCAGGAGGGGAAAAGTTTCCCAAACCTCAAAATGCCTATAAATACACCCCTCACCACACCCACAATTCAGACAATATCACAACTGTGGCTTATGTCAATCATCAGGGTGGGACTCGCAGTCCCCAAGCTATGAAAGAAGTATCTCGGATACTTGCTTGGGCGGAATCCAGCTCCTGTCTAATCTCTGTGGTGCATATCCCAGGTGTAGACAATTGGGAGGCGGATTATCTCAGCCGCCAGACTTTATATCCAGGGGAGTGGTCTCTCCATCCAGATGTGTTTTCTCAGATTGTTCAGATGTGGGGTCTTCCAGAGATAGATCTCATGGCCTCTCATCTAAACAAGAAACTTACCAGATACCTGTCCAGGTAAAGGGATGTTCAGGCGGTAGCAGTGGATGCACTGACACTTCCTTGGTGTTATCATCCTGCTTATATCTTCCCGCCTCTAGTTCTCCTTCCAAGAGTGATCTCCAAAATCATCATGGAACAGTCTTTTGTGTTGCTGGTGGCTCCAGCATGGCCACACAGGTTTTGGTATGCGGATCTGGTTTGGATGTCCAGTTGCCCACCTTGGCCACTTCCGTTACGGCCGGGCCTACTATCTCAAGGTACGTTTTTCCATCAGGATCTCAAATCATTAAATTTGAAGGTATGGAAATTGAACGCTTAGTTCTAAGTCATAGAGGTTTCTCTGACTCAGTGATTAATACTATGTTACAAGCTCGTAAATCTGTCTCTAGAAAGATTTATTATAGAGTTTGGAAGACTTACATTTCATGGTGTTCTCATAAATTCTCCTGGCATTCTTTTAGAATTCCTAGAATTTTACAGTTCCTTCAGGATGGTTTGGATAAGGGTTTGTCTGCAAGTTCCTTGAAAGGTCAAATCTCCGCTCTTTCTGTTTTATTTCACAGAAAGATTGCTATACTTCCTGATATTCACTGTTTTGTACAGGCTTTAGTTCGTATTAAGCCTGTCTTTAAATCAATTTCTCCTCCTTGGAGTCTTAATTTGGTTCTGAAGGCTTTACAGGCTCCTCCATTTGAGCCTATGCATTCTTTGGACATTAAACTACTTTCTTGGAAAGTGTTGTTCCTTTTGGCTATCTCTTCTGCTAGAAGAGTTTCTGAGCTATCTGCTCTTTCTTGTGAGTCTCCTTTTCTGATTTTTCACCAGGATAAGGCAGTTTTGCAGACTTCTTTTCAATTTTTACCTAAGGTGTTGAATTCTAACAACATTAGTAGAGAAATTGTTGTCCCTTCCTTATGTCCTAATCCTAAGAATTCTTAGGAAAGATCCTTACATTCTTTGGATGTGGTAAGAGCTTTGAAATATTATGTGGAAGCTACTAAAGATTTCAGGAAGACTTCCAGTCTATTTGTTTTATTTTCTGGTCCTAGGAAAGGTCAGAAGGCTTCTGCTATTTCCTTGGCTTCTTGGTTGAAACTTTTGATTCATCAAGCTTATTTGGAGTCGGGTCAGGCCCCGCCTCAGAGAATTACAGACATTCTACTAGATCGGTCTCCACTTCGTGGGCTTTTAAAAATGAAGCTTCAGTTGATCAGATTTGCAAAGCGGCAACTTGGTCCTCTTTGCATACATTTACTAAATTCTACCGTTTTGCTGTATTTCCATCTTCAGAAGCAGTTTTTGGTAGAAAAGTTCTTCAGGCAGCTGTTTCAGTTTGATTCTTCTGCTTTTTTATTTAAGTTTTTTTTCTTTCAAAAATGAAAATAAACTTATTTTTTTGGGTTGTGGATTAATTTTTTCAGCGGAATATGGCTGTTTTTATTTTTATTCCCTCCCTCTCTAGTGACTCTTGAGTGGAAGATCCACATCTTGGGTATTGATAGCCCATATGTCACTAGCTCATGGACTCTTGCCAATTACATGAAAGAAAACATAATTTATGTAAGAACTTACCTGATAAATTCATTTCTTTCATATTGGCAAGAGTCCATGAGGCCCACCCTTTTTATGGTGGTTATGATTTTTTGTATAAAGCACAATTATTTCCAAATTTCCTTTGTTGATGCTTTCTATTCCTTTATTTTTCACCCCACTGCATGGCTATTCGTTAAACTGAATTGTGGATGTGGTGAGGGGTGTATTTATAGGCATGTTGAGGTTTGGGAAACTTTGCCCCTCCTGGTAGAATTGTATATCCCATATGTCACTAGCTCATGGACTCTTGCCAATATGAAAGCAATTAATTTATCAGTTAAGTTCTTACATAAATTATGTTTTTCTTCATGAGAATAACTTATATTTTGGGCTGTGCATTAATTTTTCAGCATATGGCTTTTGTTTATTTTTATCCCTCCCTCTCTAGTGACTCTTGCGTGGAGTTCCACATCTTGGGTATTTGATATCCCATACGTCACTAGCTCATGGACTCTTGCCAATTACATGAAAGAAAACATAATTTATGTAAGAACTTACCTGATAAATTAATTTCTTTCATATTGGCAAGAGTCCATGAGGCCCACCCTTTTCTTATGGTGGTTATGATTTTTTTGTATAAAGCACAATTATTTCCAGATTCCTTTGTTGATGCTTTTTACTCCTTTCTTTATCACCCCACTACTTGGCTATTCATTAAACTGAATTGTGGGTGTGGTGAGGGGTGTATTTATAGACATTTTGAGGTTTGGGAAATTTTGCCCCTCCTGGTAGGATTGTATATCCCATACGTCACTAGCTCATGGACTCTTGCCAATATGAAAGAAATTAATTTATCAGCTAAGTTCTTACATAAATTATGTTTTTGCTAGACCTCCCCTCTCACAATCGCATCATTTCGTTAAATCAAATTTTGGTATACAGAGACAATTCCAGGACCTCTCCAGCTAATTCTTTCCATCCAGAGCTCGCCCTTGGAACCAAAGGAGTTTCTGTTACAGAGGGAGAACCTGTTTTCCCCAAGGTAAATCTTCCAAATTTTTTCCTTTTTCCCCTTGTCATGAGATGCAGGACATATGCAGGACACAGCAATGATGGTACAACTCTATTTTATTGCAGAGCATAACAATACACATCTAGTCAGGTTGATTGTACTAAACTAACTGCGACACAGACACCGGACCTAATCCCCGCCCACATACTAGTGACATCACATCCTGCTCTCATCACATTTTCCCCTTTTTCAAAGGCATAGCATACATTTGCATATAATAAATAACAAGGTACACCAACAGGGTATACAACAACATTTTTGTTTTTGAACATTATAAAAACAGATAGATTAGAAAACATGAACAAATAAATTACATCCTGACTTGGACATTGGGGTAGACTACCCTAGTCTACAGTGACCATGGGATTATTCTGCCCATACTTCCGGTCACTGTTCTAGCTAAAGTCAGTCCCTGTATCGGGCCGGAAGTTTCACCACTCTTCCGCTTGATGTAACTTTGCATGAACTGTCCTCTGATACAGAAGATGGTGAACAAGAGTCTGCTGGAGGCAAAGATATATCCCCGCTGTGACCTTGCTGAGGGGAAGGCACCTCTCTTAGAACAGGGGATCCCACCGGCGGTGGTACTGAGGTATCCGGTTCCAGACTCTCAGGTACAGGCTGAAGATTTCTTCGGGTACGGCGTGTAACCGTCCCTCCCTCTGTAAGGACTGTGTAAGACCTTGGTTCTGGAGAGCGGCCCACTACCGTAGCAGGCGTCTTCCATTTCTTCTCATCATCCAGGTTAATTCTGACACTTTGGCCCGCTTTCAGTTCCTGTAAAGGCCTGACAGAATGTCTCCTGTTGTAGAAGAAACGATAACCTTTTTTGGCCTCTTCATCCCTCCTAAGGACTTCGTCCCGAGGAACAGGGCCAGGCGGCTCCAAGACACCCACTGAGGGTAAAGTGGTGCGAATCTGGCGTCCTAGCATCAGCTGTGCCGGGCTAAACCCGGTGGCTTGAATGGGCGTCGCCCTGTATGACAAGAGGGCTAGGTACGGCTCAGATTGCTTTAGAATGAATTTTGTTGTTTGAACTGCCCTTTCAGCCATTCCGTTGGCCTGCGGATAATGTGGACTTGACGTGGAATGTACAAAATCATATTCCCTGCTGAAAGCACTGAACTCTGTAGAAGCGAACTGCATACCATTATCACTCACCAGCTCCATTGGAATGCCCCAGCGGGCGAACAAGCTCTTCCGGCGAATGATAACGGCCTGACTTGTGATATCATTCAGGGGTGCAATTTCCAAATACCTGGAATAGTAATCGATCACAACAAGAAACTTTTTCCCGTGCAGTTCACACAAATCAGCAGCTATTTTCTGCCACGGCCCCGCAGGCAGCGGAGTAGACATCAAGGGCTCCCTTCTCTGAGTAGGCCGGCGTTCCCGGCAAAAGGCACATTTAGACACGTGATTTGCAATGTCGAAGCTGATCCCAGGCCACCACACAGCTGTAGCTGCCCTTTCTCTGCACTTTGTAATGCCGTGAGCTGCGACCTCTCTGGCTGGTAAGCATTTAAAGACATCCAGGCTGCCCGGCTCTCGGGCCAGCCATCTTTTATGTACCTTATAACTTCTTGCAGATCTGTGTCCAAATATGTCTCTTTCTTTATCTCTTCCAGTTTCCTTGAAGAAATGGACTTAGAGGCCAGAACTGAATCAACATACACTTTCACATCCGATTCCGTGGAGGATTCTTCAGCAGCAGCCAGCGGGAGCCTGGATAGTGTATCTGCCACAACCAGTTGTTTCCCCGGCACATGCACTGCCTGAACATTGAACCTGAGCAGTCTCATTAAAAGTCTCTGGCATCTCAAGGGTGTTTTGTCAATGTCATAAGAATTGATTAGAGGGACTAGCGGTTTGTGGTCAGTTTCCAGACTAAATTTCTCCAAACCCACTAGATAACGCTGAAAGCGCTCACAGGCCCAAACTGCAGCCAGGCACTGTTTCTCAATTTGAGCGTATTTTGACTCCGCAGCCGTCAGTGTGCGGGAACAGTAGGCGATGGGCTGTAGTTTGTTGTCATTCAACTGCAGGAGTGCAGCCCCCAACCCATAACTGCTTGCATCAGCACTAACCACAGTCTTTTTTGAAGGGTCGTAGAACCCCAGCACTGGGGCAGACCCCAGCAGTGACTTGGCATGCAGGAACGCTTTTTCCTGTGAGGGTCCCCAGACCCAGGCAACATCTTTCTTAAGCAACTCTGTGATAGGGTGTAAAACTGTAGATAAATCTGGAAGAAACTTGCCCACGTAATTTACAAGGCCCAATATCTGTCTCAGCTCATGTACATCAGAAGGGCTTTTCATCTGTTCAATAGCCCGAATTTTCTCAGGGTCCGGCTTGATGCCATCCCCGTTGATGATATGCCCAAAGTAGCATAATTCAGTTTTCCTAAAATGACATTTTTCTTTATTCAGCTTCAGCCCAGACTCTTTGATAGCCTGCAGCACACAACTCAAACGCTGATCATGCTCCTCCACTGTAGACCCATACACTAGAATGTCGTCCATGACGACCGCTGTGCCCACGTGGCCACTCAGGAGAGAAATCATTTCCCTTTGAAAGATTTCAGGAGCGGAGGATATCCCAAAGGGGAGTCTGCAGAAGCAGAACCGACCTACCGTGTGATAAAGGTAGTCAGTTTGCGGCACTTTGGATCCAGGGGGATCTGCCAAAAGCCGCTAGAAGCGTCTAATGTGGAAAAGAACTTCGCCCCAGCCAATTTCGGGGCTATATCTTCCAATGTCGGCAGCACAAATCTCTCCCTCTTCACTGCCTCATTCAACCTTTTCAGGTCCACACAGATGCGCACCTTTCTGTTTTTCTTTGCAACAGGAACAATGGGGGCACACCAATCAGTTGCTTCAACAACCTCTTCAATAACCCCCATAGACTTCATGCGCATGAGCTCTTTCTCCACTTGAGGCATGAGCGGGAACGGAATTCTACGAGGAGTAGAAATACTGTATGGGACTGCGTCACTTTTAAGTGCTATACGGACAGGTTTGCAGTTCAGTAGGCCCAACTCGCCAAACATATCTTCAGAGATCTCATTCACTCTGGCCACGAGGCCCAAGTCACAGGCTGCTTTTCTGCTCAATAAACTGTTAACACACTGACCTCGGATCACATGCACCCACATGGTGAACTTCCTCTGTTTGTACTCACAGCTGGCAAGAAATTTCCCCACACAATCAATGCGGCCACCAGGACTATGGACATTTGTAGTAACCTTCGCCAGCTGGGGCTGTCGAGGCAGTTTCATAAATTCAGCAAAAGACATTACAGTGATATCTGCTCTTGTGTCAATCTTAAAATCAACTTTGGCTCCCATTACAGTAAAAGTAACTTTCCAATCTTCCTCTGAGCTTGTCTGTTCCACAACAGACCCCACAAAAGACACTTCCTGACCCTCCTGGTCACTGTCCACCTGCATCTCCTTAATGTATTCAGTTTTACACACCACTTCAAAATTGCCTATTCTTTTACATTTTCTGCATCTTTTATCTCTGGCCGGGCATATAGCACTCTGATCATGAGCCCGGTAGCAACGTGTGCATCGGCCATGTTGCGCCCATCCACTTCTAGGCCTTTCCAGTACTTTAGATCTACCGCTCACACTGTGCCTTTCACTAGTAATTTTTCTAGACTGTTGCACTTCATGCACAATACTCTCAGACCTCAGATCAGCACTTTGCTTTTTCACCAGTTCACTCTGGCGGGCCATCCTAATAGCCCCATCTAACGTTAAATCAGGCTCTAACTGCAGCTTCAGGGAGACTTCAGCATCTACAATTCCAATAACTATTCTGTCTCTGATTTGCTCTTCTTTAGCAACACCAAACTCACAGAATTCAGCTAATTCATACAGGCTGCGCACAAATGACTCCACAGATTCTCCCACACGCTGATTACGTTTGTGAAAACAAGCTCTCTCATGAATCACATTTCTTTTGGGCACAAAGTGGGCACTGAGTTTATCCATAACTATATCAAAGTTAACTTCTTCCCCTTCTTGGAAAGTAAAAGCATTGAACACTGGCTCTACATCTTTCCCCATAGAGTATAAAAGAGAATTAACTTGTACTTCACCACTCTCCTTGTTCAGTTTGGATGCAATCCTGAAGCGCTGAAACCGCTGACGCCATGTGGGCCAAGCTGCAGGCTGAGAAAAGTCAAAAGGCTCAGGTGGGGTAAACTTTGACATTGCAATCGATCAGGAACAGAAGCGCAGTCCAGAACTTCTGACACCATGTCATGAGATGCAGGACATATGCAGGACACAGCAATGATGGTACAACTCTATTTTATTGCAGAACATAACAATACACATCTAGTCAGGTTGATTGTACTAAACTAACTGCGACACAGACACCGGACCTAAGCCCCGCCCACATACTAGTGACATCACATCCTGCTCTCATCACATCCCTCATATAATTGGTGGAAGAATTCTTCAGTACTCTCAAAATTATACTCTAATTACCCAAGACCAATGGGTGATTTAATCTGCTCTAGGGGTTCTCATAGACTTCATTTCTTTTCCAACTAAGTTTATCCCAACCCAATTAATTTCTCAAAGTCAGACATAATTCTGGTTCAGGAGGAAATTTGAATTCTTTCTATAAAAAATGCTATTGTTCAGGTTCCTTTTCCCCCAGATTTGTTCCTCAGTAATTTTTTTGGTGAAAAAGAAAAACGGACAATTTCGACCACTCATAAATTTAAGAATTTTAAATTAATTTGTTGTTTATCGTCATTTCAAAATGGAAGGTATCCATCTTGTAAGAGAGTGTTTAATAGACAACAATTGGTTAGCTCGTCTAGATCTCTCAGATGCTTACCTTTCAGTCCCAATTCATCAATCCCATTGGAAATTTCTAACTTTCAAGTGGAAAGATCAATTTTGGAGTTTTACTTGTCTCCCTTTTGGTCTTTCTTCTGCCTCTTGGATTTTTACCAAACTTTTAAAAACCTGTAATTTACTGGTTAAGAATGAGAGGAATTCAGATTATAATTTATCTCGACAACCTTCTCATAATGAACCAGAATTTTCTTCTTTTAAAAAAATCACTTAACTACTACCATCTCTCTGCTAGAAAATCTAGGTTTTATCTTCAACAAAGAAAAATCTATACTTTATCCTACAAAATCCCTTGTTTTTCTGGGTTTCCAGATAACACTGAACTCAACTCAGTTTAAAAATATAAAAAAGAGATCTCCAAACCCTTTTCAAAGCATTATGTATCTATCAGAACAATAGCAAGAATAGTAGGGTACTTTCATCCTCTGTTCAGGCTATTTTCACAACTACATTATAGAGAACTCTCCTACAATCATGTTATTCCTCTTTCAACAGAAGCAAGAGAGGAACTCCTCTGGGGATTATCAAACATGGAGGTAAGGAATGGGAGAGCTATTTTTGGAAAATCCCCAGATCTAGTGATATAATCATATGTGAGCGGTTCAGGCTGGGGTGCTCATTGTGGCCCTTGTATGACCGGAGGAAATTGGTCTCATGGGGAAAAGAATCTTGACATAAATTGTCTGGAACTTTTTTCAGGTTCCTTTGCTATCAAAAGTTTTCTGAAGCTTTCTTCTCCAGTGTACATTCTCCTTTGCATGGACAATGTGTCAGCAGTTCGTTATCTGAATCGTCTTGGAGGTACCAAGTCCAGAGATCTTTCAATTCAGCAGATTGGGGATCTCGTTATCTAAAGGATGCCAGCGAATGGCAGTTAAATCAAAATGTTTTTCTTTCTCTTCAAGATTTGAGAGGTCAATTTTCAATAGATTTATTTGCCTCTCGATTGAGCTTTCAATTGCTTCTGTATTTCAGTTGGCGTCTAGATCCAGAAGCCAAAGCAATAGATGCCTTCCTTCAAATTTGGCTTCTGCAAGGTTCTTACGCTTCCCCCCTTTCTCAATGATTGCAAGAACAATTTCAATTGTCCGGAGGAATCAAATTTCTCTCTTGATAACTCCCTTTTGGCAAACACAACCCTGGTTCTCTTCTCGAGTTGTCTTAACTTCTTCCTCTTCTTCTTCCTCATTCCCAAGACCTTCTTCTAGATCCAGAAAGAAATTTCCACCCTCTGATAAACTCTCACTCCCTCAACCTAGTTGCATGGATGATTTCGGGGGGCCCTTTTCTCTCAATGGCCTTTCAGAAGGAGCTAAAAATCTCATAAAAAATTCCATTGCCCCTGGTACACGTAAAAGCTATAACACAGCTTGGTCTAAATGATCTAACAGGGGTTTACAAAGGAATATTGATCCCTTTTCAACAGATGAATGCCATGTAGTAAATTTATCTTCTTTATTTGACTCGGTCTTGCTTATAGATCTATTAATATTTCCCGTTCTTCCATTTCTGCTTTTCATTCTTTGGTAAATAATTCTCCTATTGGTCAACATCCTTTAATTTGTAAACTTCTGAAAGCAATAAGACTTCAATGACCTAAATACACCTCCTTTTGGGATGCTGATCTGATTTTTTTTCATTTTCTAAATCTTGGCCTTCCAATCATTTATTGAATTTAAAACAATTATCAGCTAAATTAGTTACTCTTTTATGTCTCATTTTGTTTTGGAGAGTTTCAAATGTCAGAGCTTTAGATTTTAATTCCAAATGTTACTCTCCTAAAGGAATTACTTTTTTTATCGTCTAGTAGAACTAAAACTTTATCTTTAATTGTCTATCCTTATTTACCTTCTGAACCTAATTTGTGTGTTGCTTAATGTTTAAAAGTTTATAAATCCAAAACTTTACCTTTTAGAAATTCTTCTTCTTCTCAATTACTAATTTCTTTTTTTTCTGCTTTTTCTCCTGTTTCTTCCACTTCCATAGCAAAATGGGTTATGAAAAAAACTCACATTGATTTTTTGTTTTCTGCTCACTCAGTCAGAGGTTCTGCAGTATCTAAAGCGTTTTTAAATTCTGCTCCTCTCTAACAAATTTGGAATACTGCAGATTGGTCCTCTGAATATATTTTTAAACAATTTTATTTAAAACCCATTTAACACGTTTCGTTAAAAATTTTTTTAAAGCTTTAAACTAGCAAAATATGAAGTCTCTGTGCTTGTAATAAAATACAGATTGTCCTAGCTTTGTGAAGGAATAATCTAGATTTTATTAGACACAGAGACAAATATTTTCCTTCCCTTATTGGACACCCTCCCTATATATACAATCTATTTTATTCTAGCTCCAAATCAATGAGAATCTTCTATGATATGAAGGATTCATACCATCTTCTTTTCATTCAACTTCCCAGGAGTTTCCCTCATGGAAAGAAAGAATTTCATCACATCTTCAATTCCAAGAATTTTTTCCTGCAAGAGTGTCTCTTCAGTTTTTAAGATTCCTGTTTTGAATCCTGTTTTATTGTTTCATGTTTCTATGTATTTCCAAATTGTCCTAGTTTTTTCTTCAGTTCACCAGCATCGGCAAGAAAGAGGATATATTATTTTGTATTGGACAGTTTGTTTTATGCTGCATCCTGATTGGCCAGTCTGTTACACCCTACTGTTTTTAATGTCTGATTTTTAAATTTCAACTTCTTTCTGTTAGTTTAAATTTTATATACATTTTTTATTATTTTACTCTTGTACTTTTAAAGGCTGCATATAATAGTAAAAAAAGGGAGAGCAAAATATTTGTCTGTGTCTTTAATAAAATCTAGATTATTCCCTCACAAAGCTAGGATAATCTGAATTTTCAATTCAGGATACAAAGAGAAATAAGCAATTTAGATAACAGAAATAAATTGGAAAATTGTTTAAAATTGTATGCTCTGAATCATAAAAGGAAAAATTTGGGGTTTCATGTAACTTTTAAGTATTAGCTATACTGAAGCAAATAAGCAATAAAGAAGCACACAGTTATTTAACCCTAAAGTGGGAAAAAAATACAGAAATAGCAATGTAAAACTGAATAATGACTGAAATATAAAAACAGTAATAAAATACTGTCAAACAAATGCTGACGTTGCTGTAGTAAAACCGTAAAGGCTATATAATAAATAACACAGGAGTACATTTGTACCTCAGTTTGAGAAAAATCTCTGCCATGATCCGGAATATATCAACATGTCCATTGGCCCTGAGAGTTTCTACATCACACTGAGATGATTACAGCACCACAGGAAAGGATTAAAACAGGTGCGCTAAAAAGGTTAACTCTTAGCATGCCTGCGCTTCTTAGTGCGCAATAAAACCAAAAACCTGAAGGAAAAATCAAAGATTTAGTGCACTTGAAGGAAGAAAGCTGTGAACAGTACTGCAGTAACTCCTAAAAGCTCACCATTTAATAGGTCAGTAACCATATTTAAATGAAGTGCCCAAAAATTATTAAAACTATATAAGTATATGTCCCCAAACTATGGTGGGTCGTGTGTACATGTTCATACTAATAGCCAGTGGGATATGAAAATGCAAAGTACTTACCTGTGTACACCTTCGTGTAATGTGCCTACCTCAGTTGCAGCAACACCTTCCAGTAGACTAGCAAATCCTAGGCCCAAAAAAGGAAAAATATTCTATTACCCATGGGATTGGTGGATAAATCCAAATTTCACTTGGAAAGGGCTATGGATCCCACAAAGAGCGGTACATTGTAGACCAGGGAATTGATGGATAAACCACATTTCTCCTGGGTAGGGCTGTAGATCCCACAAGGAGCAGCATACTGTAGACCAGTGTTTCTCAACCGCAGTACTCATGTTCCCCCCAATGGGACAGGTTTTCATTATAGCTGGTTGAACTATAATGAAAACCTGGCCTGTTGGGGGTACATGAGGACCGCGGTTTAGAAACAATGCTGTAGACCTCTGGTATTCAAAACTATCCTCATGCCTCCCTAACAGGGTTGATTTTGTAGATATATGAACTAGAGAACAGGTGAAATTATCAGATGATAAGTAAACATGATTATTTTACCTGCTCTTACTCAAGTTAATCCTGAAAATCTGGCCTGCTAGGGAAGCCTGAGAAAAGGTTTGAAAACCAATGCTGTAGACCAGAGTATTGGTGGATAAATCCACATTTCACCTTGCAGACATGTGACATGAAAAAAAGCTTTCACTGCCTAGTTGGTAAATTCTTGCCTACACCTCTGTCCGACAAGGAGGAATTGGATTTCGAATTGGTTAGAGAAACCCTTTCAACAATTATTAGATTAGCACTTCAATATTCATTTCATTCCATTAAGGAGGCAAACAAATGACTGAGGATGCAGAATAGTTGGAAATATTTAAAACTCTGGTATGTTGGGGTGTGTTTGCCTCCTCCTAGTGGTTAGAGGTGGGTAATTCTCACACATGACTCGTGGACTCTCACCATCTTATTAAAGAAAAAGAAATGCAAATGGTAAAAAAAAAAAAAAAATGTGTCTTCAATAGGTCTCATAGGATGTATTTAAAAAGAATAAAAATCTTTTGAAACGATGCCAAAATAGTGTTTGATTAATTGATGTTGAATTGTTGCCATACAAGGTGACAGAAAAAGTGTAAATTTGGTATCTCAGGATTTTCAAAAGGTTTGGGTTGGGTTAGAACTCAAAACCCCTACAGAAAACCATGCAGGGAATACCAAGGAACTTTATAAATAGGTACAGCTGGTTTCTCAATGTTGAGTGACCCCCCACTCTGAGCGTAAAATATATACTTTGGTCTAAACCTGTTATCTCATTTCTGTCACCCTTCCTGCACACCAATCATATGGACTCTGAACAGTTAAAGGATGGACTGACCAAAATGGTATATCATAGAGTATTATGATCATAGAGTTGTTATGGTCAGCAGTTCTGGAATATTGAAATGTTGTGGTCATTGGTATATGTTTTCTAAGACTTAAGGTCAGCTCAGTCCAATCCATTGACTGGTCCTGGAAAAACTGCAGCTAATATTACTGGATTGTAACTGTTGAAAAGTTATACGGCTAGATTTAGAGTTTTGTCGGTAACGACCTGCGTAGCTAACGCTGGCTTTTTTCTGGCCGCACCTTTAAAATAACTCTGGTATTGAGAGTCCACAGAATGGCTGCGTTAGGCTCCAAAAAAGGAGCGTAGAGCATATTTAACCCTACTGCAACTCTCGATACCAGAGTTGCTTACGGACGCGGCCAGCCTCAAAAACGTGCTCGTGCACGATTCCCCCATAGAAAACAATGGGGCTGTTTGAGCTGAAAAAACCCTGCGTTCAGCTCCTAACGCAGCCCCATTGTTTGCTATGGGGAAACACTTCCTACGTCTGCACCTAACACTCTAACATGTACCCCGAGTCTAAACACCCCTAACCTTACACTTATTAACCCCTAATCTGCCGCCCCCGCTATCGCTGACCCCTGCATATTATTATTAACCCCTAATCTGCCGCTCCGTAAACCACCGCTACTTACATTATCCCTATGTACCCCTAATCTGCTGCCCTAACATCGCCGACCCCTATATTATATTTATTAACCCCTAATCTGCCCCCCACAACGTCGCCTCCACCTGCCTACACTTATTAACCCCTAATCTTCCGAGCGGACCGCACCGCTATTATAATAAAGTTATTAACCCCTAATCCGCCTCACTAACCCTATAATAAATAGTATTAACCCCTAATCTGCTCTCCCTAACATCGCCGACACCTAACTTCAAACATTAACCCCTAATCTGCCGACTGGAGCTCACCGCTATTCTAATAAATGTATTAACCCCTAAAGCTAATTCTAACCCTAACACTAACACCCCCCCTAAATTAAATATAATTTAAATCTAACGAAATTAATTAATCTTATTAAATAAATGATTCCTATTTAAAGCTAAATACTTACCTGTAAAATAAATCCTAATATAGCTACAATATAAATTATAATTATATTATAGCTATTTTAGGATTTATATTTATTTTACAGGTAACTTTGTATTTATTTTAACCAGGTACAATAGCTATTAAATAGTTAAGAACTATTTAATAGCTAAAATAGTTAAAACAATTACAAAATTACCTGTAAAATAAATCCTAACCTAAGTTACAATTAAACCTAACACTACACTATCAATAAATTAATTAAATACAATATCTACAAATAAATACAATGAAATAAACTAACTAAAGTACAAAAAATAAAAAAGAACTAAGTTACAAAAAATAAAAAAATATTTACAAACATAAGAAAAATATTACAACAATTTTAAACTAATTACACCTACTCTAAGCCCCCTAATAAAATAACAAAGCCCCCCAAAATAAAAAATGCCCTACCCTATTCTAAATTACAAAAGTTCAAAGCTCTTTTACCTTACCAGCCCTGAACAGGGCCCTTTGCGGGGCATGCCCCAAGAAAGTCAGCTCTTTTTCCTGTAAAAAAACACATACAATACCCCCCCCCCAACATTACAACCCACCACCCACATACCCCTAATCTAACCCAAACCCCCCTTAAATAAACCTAACACTAAGCCCCTGAAGATCTTCCTACCTTGTCTTCACCATGCCAGGTATGACCGATCCGTTCTGGCTCCGATATCTTCATCTAAGCCCAAGCGGGGGCTAGACATCCATCATCCGACGGCTGAAGAAGTCCAGAAGAGGCTCCAAAGTCTTCATCCTATCCGGGAATAAGAGTAGATCCGGACCGGCAACCATCTTCTTCCAAGCGGCATCTTCTATCTTCATCCGATGAGGACCGGCTCCATCTTGAAGACCTCCACCGCGGACCCATCTTCTTCCGACGACGACTTCCCGACGAATGACGGTTCCTTTAAGGGACGTCATCCAAGATGGTATCCCTCGAATTCCGATTGGCTTATAGGATTCTATCAGCCAATCGGAATTAAGGTAGGAAAATTCTGATTGGCTGATGGAATCAGCCAATCAGAATCAAGTTCAATCCGATTGGCTGATTCAATCAGCCAATCAGATTGAGCTTGCATTCTATTGGCTGTTCCGATCAGCCAATAGAATGCAAGCTCAATCTGATTGGCTGATCGGATCAGCCAATCGGATTGAACTTGATTCTGATTGGCTGATTCCATCAGCCAATCAGAATTTTCCTGCAGAAAAAGGCTGTCCAGCCGAAACATGTTGATACCAGAGCACACCTGCACAGGATTTGAGAAGACAAAGTGAATACCAGCTATACCCAGTTGAAATATTCAAGTTCCCACTGAGCGGCATATATTTAACCGCGAAGATCACATTGATAACTAGAAATCCTTGCTCCCTGCACTTCCGTTTTTTCAGCTTCTCTGTTCGGATCGGAGTTTGCCGCGGCAAGTGCGGAGGTTGCAGTTTCATCTGCCTGCATTTGTTTTTCAAGTGGATTTGGGCTGTTCCGGTAACAAGGAGGTGATCTTTGCTCCGGGTGTGTCCGGTTTTCTGTGCTAGTGGGTAGCAACTTCTGGAGGGGTAAGACCTCAGCAGAGTTGAGGGTTTTAGGTGTTTATTTATTAGGTATGTTTTTTACTGCTTCATATAAATAAACCTAATTTGTTTTTGTTTTTTTGGCATTCAAATTTTTGTTAATTGCTAGGAACTGATGTAGAACAAACAAGCACTCCCTCAACACAACTCAAGGCTAGTACTGCGGAATCAAGAGCATAGATTAGTAGAGCAAGTCACAGGTAACCATAAGGAATCCCTCCGTATGGGGTATACACAGTTCACAGAGACAAAGGAAACAAAAAGGACTGCAGATCTCTCACAAGATAAAGCCATCACTGTACCTCCGTGTATGGTCTGGATCCTTCAGTCCCCTCAGTCACGGACCAGACCATACACGGAGGTACAGTGACGGCTTCTTATCCATCGGATCCATGAAAGAACAACTATCTTCAATAGAAATAGTAGTTCTCTTAGCCAGAGTAGAGATAGCTCCCTCTCCTTGGACAGAGGTGAAAATTGTTGAGAGAGGGCATTTAGCCCTAACATTCTTACTACCAGGCAGGTAGGAGACCACTTAATTAAACCGAGACAAAAATAGCGCCCATCTGGCCTGTCGGGCGACAAACATTTTGCTTCAGATAGATAAGTTAAATTCTTGTGGTCAGTAAGAATGAGCACTGGTATGCTAGTACCCTCGAGAAGATGCCTCCATTCCTTGAGTGCCAAAATTATGGCCAGTAATTCCCTGTCACCAATTTCATAATTGCACTCCGCTGGAGACAATTTCTTAGAGAAGAAACCACACGGATGCAAGGAACCGTCAGGCGTAGGACGTTGAGACAAGAGGGCACCTACTCCAGTCTCAGATGCATTGACCTCAAGAACGAAAGGCAGGACAGGGTTAGGATGAGCCAGAACTGGAGCGGCAGCAAAGGCAGTCTTAAGACTATCAAAGACCTTAATGGCAGTAGGTGACCAATGTAGTGGATCATTCTCTTTACGGGTCATGTCTGTGATAGGTTTGACCAAGGAAGAAAAGTTTTTAATAAACTTTCTATAGTAATTGTCGAACCCCAAAAAACGTTGAATAGACCAAAGACCAACTGGGCGAGGCCACTGCAGAACTGCAGATAACTTGTCAGGATCCATGGAGAACCCTGCAACGGAGATAACATAACCTAGGAAGGTTACTTGAGTCTGATGGAACTCACATTTCTCGAGTTTACAAAACAGGCCGTTCTCACGTAGTCTCTGAAGAACCCGTGTAACATCAGAATGATGAGCCTCAAGTGTGGGTGAGTGTATGAGGATGTCATCTAAGTACACCACAACACACTGTTGCAACATATCTCGTAGGACATCATTAATAAATTACTGAAAAACAGCAGGAGCATTACATAGGCCAAAGGGCATTACAAGATACCCATAATGCCCGCTCCTGGTGTTAAATGCTGTTTTCCATTTGTGGCCCTCCTTGATCCTAACGAGATTGTACACTCCTCTCAATCAAGTTTAGTAAAGACCGTAGCTCCCTTGAGGCGGTCAAAGAGTTCCGTAATGAGCGGAATAGGGTAAGCATTCTTAATGGTAAGACGATTAAGACCCCTATAATCGATACATGGTTTTAACTCGCCACCCTTTTTCTTCACAAAGAAGAAGCCAGCCCCTGCAGGAGAGCAGGATTTGCAGATGATCCCCCGTGACAGAGCATCGGCAACATACTCCTCCATAGCACAATTCTCTGCAACAGACAGAGGGTACACCAGGCCCCGAGGAGGAATGGCTTCGGGTTGCAGGTCTATGGCACAATTGTAAGACCGCTGAGGAGGCAACGTACCAGCACGCACCTTGCCAAAAACGTCTAGGAACTCTTGGTACTCCTCTGGCAATTGAGATACCGAAGAAGTGCACAAGACTTTAACTGGTTTCCTAAGACAAGTGGAAATACATTGTGGGGACCACGACAAAAGTTCGGACCTACCCAGTCAAGACTGGGATTGTGCTTTTGGAGCCAGGGATAACCCAGAACAACCGGAAAATGCGGAGAGTTTATCACCTGGAACTGGAGGGTTTCAAAATGGAGAGCCCCAACAGCCATGGACAACGGAGCAGTTTCGTGAGTAACGAGTGCGGGCTGAAGGGGCTTTTCATCAATGGCCTCAATAGCAAGCGGAACGGACTGAGGCAAAACAGGAATGGAGTGCTTTGATACAAAAGCACTGTCAATGAAATAGCCCGCAGCACCGGATTCAACAAGAGCCTGAGTGACTATGGAGGAGTCCACCCAGGAAAGGACAACCGTGACCAAAGGTTTCTCCTTAAGCGGTTCCGGGGACGAGGATAAACCACCCAAGGTCTGCTCTGACAGGACCTTAGGTGTGAGCGTTTCCCAGCCGTGTAGGGCAAGACTTCAAAAGGTGGCCCTGTAACCCACAATAGAGGCAGAGCCCCTCCCTCCTTCTAAAGGCCCTCTCCGCCATGGAGAGACGCGTGAATCCCAACTGCATCGGCTCAGCAGTACCTGGTGACTCAGGACCAGGAGGCATGGGAGGAGAGGGAGGCATGGGTGGGCACGAACACGTAGGAGACAACGGAACAGGAGGCTTCCACACCTTGAAAGAGGGCCTCTCTCTGAGTCTGATGTCAATTAGGATAAAAAAAGACACCAATGCCTCGAGATCCTCTGGTAAATCTCTGCCAACAACCTCGTCTTTAATCGCATCAGAGAGCCCATAAAAGAAGACGGCAACAAGGGCTTCATTGTTCCAACCTACCTCTGCGGCAAGCGTACGGAACTCAATAGCATACTGAGCAACAGATCTTGTACCTTGCTCAATGGACATGAGTCGTTTAGCAGCAGAGGAGGAGCAAGCCGGAGCATCAAATACCCTTTGAAAGGAGGCAACAAATTCAGGGTAATTTGAAATCACAGGTTTATTAGTCTCCCACAAGGGATTAGCCCAGGCAAGAGCTGTGTCAGAGAGTAACGAGATGAGAAATCCCACCTTAGCTCTGTCAGAGGGAAACACCTGAGGTAACATCTCAAAGTAAATGCCCACCTGGTTCAAAAACCCTCTGCACTGAATAGGATCACCTCCATATCGCTGAGGTAGAGGTGCAGAACCGGACATGCTCCTAGTAGGCATAGGTGCAGCAGCGGAAACAGGAGCAGCCATAACTTGCAGGACACTTTGGTCCAAATGTGCAGTGCGAGTCAGCAGGGTTTGCAGGGCTAGTACAAATTAATCCAAGCGGTGATCCTGTACATCCATCCTGGAAATGATGGCAGGTAAAGGTGGATAATTAGCAGCATCAGGATTCATGGCCTTTGCATAATGTCAGGGTGCCAGGAATCAGACTAGACGAGAAGTGCAAAAATAATCACACCTTTATTAATATAAAAAAATAATAAAAAAGTCCACAAGTCAAATAACAAGCCAGGAGTCAAAACCAGAGCTGGTAGTCAGACGAGCCGAGTAAGGAGCCAAAGCGAATAGTCAGACGAGCCGGAATCAGCCAGGGATCAGGAACCAGGAAGGACGTCAGGCAGCCAGGTAATACACAGGAACTCACACAAACAGGTCTGAGACAACGCAAAGGAAAAGCATATTGAACAGAGGCCCTTTAAATAATAAGTGATCAAGTGCATCCTGTCTCACATGGATGATGCATCCTGTCTCACATGGATGATGCACACCAGTCTGGCCATAAAAGGAAGTGCAGGAAATGAGCAGCATCCCCCACGATGCACCATAGACAGGAAGAGATGTGAGTAAAATGGCTGCCAGCAGCACATGGCAAACACAACAGGGAAAAAACCCTGACATGTTTGCCTTCCAGGATAAACATTTCCAGTTTGTTGCCATTCCTTTTGGCCTTGCTTATCTAGACGACATACTAGTTCAAGCTTCATCTTTTCATCTAGCAAAATCTCATACCGAGATGTTGTTGTCTATTCTATATTCCCACGGGTGGAAAGTGAATCTGAGAAAGAGTTCTCTTGTACCAGATACAAGGGTGTGTTTCTTGGGAACAATCATATATTCCCTATCCATGGAGATTTTTCTGACTAACGTCAGAAAATCCAAACTTCATGTTTCTTGCCTCACTCTCCAGTCTGCTTTTCGTCCATCTGTGGCTCAATGCATGGAGGTGATTGGACTGATAGTTTCCTCCATGGACATCATTCTTTTGCTCAGATCCATCTGAGACCTCTACAACTATGCATGCTCAGTCAATGGAACGGGACCACTCAGATCTCTTGCAGAAGATAAATCTGTATTCCCCAACAAGAGTCTCTCTCTTGTGGTGGATTTCACAGGACCATCTGTCTCGAGGCAAATGCTTCCTGAGGCCTTATTGGGTGATTGCGACCACAGATGCCAGCCTGTTGGGCTGGGGAGCAGTTTGGGGTTTCTTAAAAGCACAGGTTCTGTGGACTCTGGAGGAGTCGTCTCTTCCAATAAATATCTTGGAGTTGAGAGCAATTTTCTATGCTTTAATAGCTTGGCCTCAACTAGCTTTGGTCTGGTTTATCAGATTCCAGTCAGACAACATCACCTCGGTGGCTTACATCAACCACCAGGGAGGAACTCAGAGTTTCTTAGACATGAAGGAGGTGATTTGAATTCTCCAGTGGGCGGAGTCTCACAATTGCCATCTCTCTACCATCCATATCCCAGGGGTAGACAACTGGGAGGCGGATTTTCTGTGCAGGCAGACATTTCATCCCGGAGAGTGGGCTATCCACCCAGAGGTTTTCACAATGATAAATCTCAGGTGGGGGGTTCTGGAGGTGCATTTGATGGCGTCTCGTCAAAACGCCAAGCTTCCAAAGTACGGTTAAAGGTCAAGAGATCCTCAAGCCATTCTGGTAGATGCTCTAGCGGTTACTTGGAGCTTCAATCTAGCATACCTGTTTCCTCCGTTTGCATTGTTTCCACGAGTAATTGCTCGCATCAAGCAGGAGAGAGCTTCTGTGATTCTAATAGCTCCTGCATGGCCTCGCAGGATCTGGTTCGCGGATCTGGTGACGATGTCATCTCTTCCGCCATGGAGGTTAACTTTCAGGAAGGACCTTCTTCTTCAGGGTCCCTTTCTTCATCCAAATCTAGTTTTTTTGAAGCTGACTGCTTGGAGATTGAACGTCTAAGTTTGGCTAGATGTGGCTTCTCTGAGAAAAGCATAGATACTATGCTTCGGGCTCATGAACCAGTTACTCGCAAAATTTACCATAGTGTATGATGTAAATAGCTTCAGTGGTGTGATTCAAAGGGTTTTTCTTGGAACAAAGTAAGGGTTCCTTGAATTCTGGCTTTTCTTTAGGAGGGCCTGGAAAAGGGTTTGTCAGTCAGTACTTTGAAGGGTAAAATTTCTTCACTGTCTATTCTTCTGCATAAACATCTGGCAGTTCTGCCAGATGTTCAGTCTTTTGTTCAGGCCTTGGTCAGAATCAGGCCTGTGTTTAAATCTGTTGCTCCCCCTTGGAGCCTTAACCTTGTTCATAGAGTTTTGCAGCAGGCACTGTTTGAGCCAATGCATTCTGTTAATATTAAATTACTATCTTAGAAGGTTATGTTTCTTCTTGCTATTTCTTCTGCTCTCAGTGTAATTCCCCTTACCTTATTTTTCATGCTGATTAGGTGGTCCTTCGTACTAAGCTGGGGTTTCTCCCAAAGGTAGTGTCGGATCGCAATATTAATCAGGAAATTGTTGTTCCCTCTTTTTTGTCCTAACCCTTCTTCCCAGAAAGAACGTCTTTTGCCTAACCTGGATGTTGTGCATGCTCTTAAATTTTATCTTCAAGCAACTAAGGATTTTTGGCAGTCTTCTGCCCTGTTTGTTGTTTTCTCTGGTAAATGTAGAGGCCAGAAGGCCACTTCTACTTCTCTTTCTCTGTGGATGAGAAGTGCTATCCATTTAGCTTATGAGACAGATGAACACCAGCCTTCTGAGAGAATTACGGCTCATTCCACTAGAGCTGTTTCATCTTCATGGGCTTCCAAAAATGAAGCTTCTGTGGAGCAAATCTGCAAGGCGGCCACTTGGTCCTCCATACATACTTTTTTCAAATTCTACAAATTGCTTCAGCTGAGGCTTCTTTTGGGAGAAAAGTTCTTCATGCGGTAGTGCCTTACATTTAGGTCTGCCTGTCTTGTTCTCCCTCCGTATTCATTCTGTGTCCTCTAGCTTTGGTATTGGTTCCCACTAGTAATGTTTTGTGGACTCTCCATGCCATAGGAAAGAAAACAAAATTTATGCTTACCTGATAAATGTATTTTTTTCCGGGCATGGAGAGTCCATGACCCGCCCTTATTCAAATTAAGACTGCAGTTTTTTTGTATAGTTCTCAGACACCTCTATACACTTGTGTTATCTTCTTTTTCTGTTTCCCTTCGGCCAAATGACTGGGGTTATGAGTAAGGGAAGTGATACTTAACAGCTCTGCTGGGGTGCTCTTTGCCTCCTCCTGCTGGCCAGGAGTGAATATTCCACTAGTAATTAGAATGTTTTCTTGACTTTCCATGCCCAGAAAGAAAGAAATTTATCAGGTAAGCATACATTTAGTTTTTTACCTCTGTGATTATCTTGTATCTAAGCCTCTGCAGACTGCCCCCTTATTTCACTTCTTTTGGCAGACTTGCATTTTAGCTAATAAGTGCTGACTCCTAAGTAACTCCACGGGCATTACACGTGAACTAATGCCCTCTAGCTGTGAAAAACTGTAAAATGCCCTGAGATAAGAGACGTCTTTCAAGGTCTTAGAAATTACCATATGAGCCTACGAAGGTTTACCTTTTAACTAAGAATACCAAGACAACAAAGCAAATTTGATGATAAAAGTGAATTGGAAAGTTGTTTAAAATGACATGCCCTATCTGAATCATGAAAGTTTAATTTTCACTAAACTGTCCCTTTAAGATGAAAACATACGATAATGCAAATTAAAATATGATAGAGAAAAATACTACTGAGCATGGGCTATATTTTGGGATTTTTATTTTCTATGGCCTAGATTTAGAATTTTGTCGGTAAGGACCCGCGTAGCTAATGCCGGCTTTTTTCTGGCCGCACCATAAAAATAACTCTGGTATTGAGAGTCCACATAAAGGCTGCGTTAGGCTCCAAAAAAGGAGCGTAGAGCATTTTTAACGCAGCTTCAACTCTCGATACCAGAGTTGCCTACGCAAGCGGCCAGCCTAAAAAACGTGCTTGTGCACGATTCCCCCATAGGAAACCTAACACCTGCAAAAAAGCCGCGTTCAGCTCCTAACGCAGCCCCATTGTTTGCTATGCGTAAACACTTCCTACGCCTGCACCTAACACTTTAACATGTACCCCGAGTCTAAACACCCCTAACCTTACACTTATTAACCCCTATTCTGCCACCCCCGCTATCGCTGACCCCTGCATATTATTATTAACCCCTAATCTGCCGCTCCGTAAACCGCAGCTACTTAAATTATCCTTATGTACCCCTAATCTGCTGCCCCTAACACCGCCGACCCCTATATTATATTTATTAACCCCTAATCTGCCCCCCACAACGTCGCTTCCACCTGCCTACACTTATTAACCCCTAATCTGCCGAGCGGACCGCACCGCTACTATAATAAAGTTATTAACCCCTAATCCGCCTCACTAACCCTATAATAAATAGTATTAACCCCTAATCTGCCCTCCCTAACATCGCCGACACCTAACTTCAAACATTAACCCCTAATCTGCCGACTGGAGCTCACCGCTATTCTAATAAATGTATTAACCACTAAAGCTAAGTCTAACCCTAACACTAACACCCCCCTAGATTAAATATAATTTTAATCTAACGAAATTAATTAACTCTTATTAAATAAATTATTCCTATTTGAAGCTAAATACCTGTAAAATAAATCCTAATATAGCTACAATATAAATTATAATTACATTGTAGCTATTTTAGGATTAATATTTATTTTACAGGCAACTTTGTAATTATTTTAACCAGGTACAATACCTATTAAATAGTTAAGAACTATTTAATAGTTACCTAGTTAAAATAATTACAAAATTACCTGTAAAATAAATCCTAACCTAAGTTACAATTAAACCTAACACTATACTATCATTAAATTAATTAAATAAAATACCTACAATTACCTACAATTAAACCTAACACTACACTATCAATACATTAATTAAATACAATACCTACAAATAACTACAATGAAATAAACTAACTAAAGTACAAAAAAATAAAAAAGAACTAAGTTACAAAAAATAAAAAAATATCTACAAACATAAGAAAAATATTACAACAATTTTAAACTAATTACACCTACTCTAAGCCCCCTAATAGAACAACAAAGCCCCCCAAAATAAAAAATGCCCTACCCTATTCTAAATTACTAAAGTTAAAAGCTTTACAACCCACCACCCACATACCCCTAATCTAACCCAAACCCCCCTTAAATAAACCTAACACTAAGCCCCTGAAGATCTTCCTACCTTGTCTTCACCATACCAGGTTCACCGATCGGTCCTGAAGAGTTCCTCCGATGTCCTGATCCAAGCCCAAGCAGGGGGCTGAAGATGTCCATGATCCGGTAGAAGTCTTCATCCAAGCGGGGCAGAAGAGGTCTTCCATCCGATTGAAGTCTTCATCCAAGCGGGGCAGAAGAGGTCTTCCATCCGATTGAAGTCTTCATCCAGGCGGCATCTTCTATCGACATCCATCTGGAACGGAGCGGCAGCATCCTAAAGACCTCCGACGCGGAACATCCATCCTGGCCGACGACTGAACGACGAATGACGGTTCCTTTAAATGACGTCATCCAAGATGGCGTCCCTCGAATTCCGATTGGCTGATAGGATTCTATCAGCCAATCAGAATTAAGGTAGGAATATTCTGATTGGCTGATGGAATCAGCCAATCAGATTTAGCTTGCATTCTATTGGGTGATCGGAACAGCCAATAGAATGCGAGCTCAATCTGATTGGCTGATTGGATTGGGTTAGATTAGGGGTATGTGGGTGGTGGGTTGTAATGTTGGGGGGGTATTGTATGTTTTTTTTACAGGCAAAAGAGCTGAACCCTGTTCAGGGCTGGTAAGGTTAAAGAGCTTTTAACTTTGGTAATTTAGAATAGGGTAGGGCATTTTTTATTTTGGGGGGATTCATTGTTTTATTAGGGGGCTTAGAGTAGGTGTAATTAGTTTAAAATTGTTGTAATATTTTTCTTATGTTTGTAGATATTTTTTTATTTTTTGTAACTTAGTTCTTTTTTATTTTTTGTACTTTAGTTAGTTTATTTCATTGTAGTTATTTGTAGATATTGTATTTAATTAATGTATTGATAGTGTAGTGTTAGGTTTAATTGTAGGTAATTGTAGGTATTTTATTTAATTAATTTAATGATAGTGTAGTGTTAGGTTTAATTGTAACTTAGGTTAGGATTTATTTTACAGGTAATTTTGTAATTATTTTAACTAGGTAACTATTAAATAGTTCTTAACTATTTAATAGCTATTGTACCTGGTTAAAATAATTACAAAGTTGCCTGTAAAATAAATATTAATCCTAAAATAGCTACATTGTAATTATAATTTATATTGTAGCTATATTAGGATTTATTTTACAGGTAAGTATTTAGCTTTAAATAGGAATAATTTATTTAATAAGAGTTAATTAATTTCGTTAGATTAAAATTATATTTAATTTAGGGGGGTGTTAGTGTTAGGGTTAGACTTAGCTTTAGGGGTTAATACATTTATTAGAATAGCGGTGAGCTCCGGTCGGCAGATTAGGGGTTAATAATTGAAGTTAGGTGTCGGCGATGTTAGGGAGGGCAGATTAGGGGTTAATACTATTTATTATAGGGTTAGTGAGGCGGATTAGGGGTTAATAACTTTATTATAGTAGCGGTGCAGTCCGCTCGGCAGATTAGGGGTTAATAAGTGTAGGCAGGTGGAGGCGACGTTGTGGGGGGCAGATTAGGGGTCAATAAATATAATATAGGGGTCGGCGGTGTTAGGGGCAGCAGATTAGGGGTACATAAGGATAACGTAGGTGGCGGCGCTTTGCGGTCGGCAGATTAGGGGTTAATAAGTGTAGGTAGGTGGCGGCGACGTTGTGGGGGGCAGGTTAGGGGTAAATATAATATAGGGGTCGGCGGTGTTAGGGGCAGCATATTAGGGGTACATAAGGATAACGTAGTTGGCGGTCGGCAGATTAGGGGTTAAAAAAATTTAATCGAGTGGCGGCGATGTGGGGGGACCTCGGTTTAGGGGTACATAGGTAGTTTATGGGTGTTAGTGTACTTTAGAGTACAGTAGTTAAGAGCTTTATGAACCGGCGTTAGCCCAGAAAGCTCTTAACTACTGACTTTTTTCTGCGGCTGGAGTTTTGTCGTTAGAGTTCTAACGCTCACTTCAGACACGACTCTAAATACCGGAGTTAGAAAAATCCCATTGAAAAGATAGGATACGCAATTTACGTAAGGGGATCTGCGGTATGGAAAAGTCGCGGCTGAAAAGTGAGCGTTAGACCCTTTTTTGAGTGACTCCAAATACCAGAGTTAGCCTAAAACCAGCGTTAGGAGCCTCTAACGCTGGTTTTCGCGGCTAACGCCAAACTCCAAATCTAGGCCTATGGTTGCAGATGAAAAAAAAGGACATCATAAAGACTCCAGTTTGAAATACATATTTTATTTCCTCCATAATTTTGTACTGTATGTATGTATTTATTTTAACTTAAAATGATATTGTACTGTAAAATACTAACTCACCAAAAAAATAAATAATAATGGCGCTAACTCCCTTTTAAAATATAATAAAATTACTAATATCAATTCTGTTTATCAATTCTTACACCAAACATGTGTAGTATCCAATAAATATTAAATTAGTAAATTGAATCCCTGTATACAATTATAGGGTAATCAAAATAGAATACACACAAATCAACAGTAAAACAAATGGAATAACAAAAACGTTTTACCACTTTCCAAAAGATGTCAGTCCATAAATCACTATAGTCCTCTGCTGCTTGTTTACCAAATGGATCCTTCACACCAAATGAAGTAGGGCAAAAACTTTCACTCTGAAAAAGAAAAAAGCGCAAAGAGAGACTCAAGTGCAATAAATAACACAAACGCTGCTGCTCTTAAAAATATGCACTTACAATGTTTTATTAATAATACAGCAGTTTAAAAATACAGCTTTCTCCTTTAGGGTAAAATATCCAAATACTCAGCTGCTCCGGTCTGTTTTCACAGCCTAGTTGTCTTTTTTTCTTCCAATGTCCGTTCCCTTCATAGAGGTATCATAGGATTGCACGTTGGTTCTTCAGAGGAGCCGTAGTTCTAGGAATAGAACGCTTTGCTTTTTGGACATTTAGGGCCACCGTAGCCCCAGGAACAAGGATTTCCCATACACTGATAGTTCCGGTGAACAGTTGAAGGGAACGGACATTGGAAGAAAAAAAGACAACTAGGCTGTGAAAACAGACCGGAGCAGCTGAGTATTTGGATATTTTACCCTAAAGGAGAAAGCTGTATTTTTAAACTGCTGTATTATTAATAAAACATTGTAAGTGCATATTTTTAAGAGCAGCAGCGTTTGTGTTATTTATTGCACTTGAGTCTCTCTTTGCGCTTTTTTCTTTTTCAGAGTGAAAGTTATTGTACTGTAAAAGTTTATCCCCTTGAATGAGTTTCCAAAGATCCATGTTGGAGTGCATTAAACTGTTTACAAATATCTGATTTCCATTTATTTTATCATTATATATAACTGATTTTGCCGGTTAAAACCTCACCTATAATGCATATTTCAATACCGCTATGTAAACAAGAGGCCTCAGCAGAAATCAACTTCGAGGGTGGAAGACAGAGAGAGCCCAGACCATTTGAATACTCTTGAATGCAATAAACACATCAGCTGCTGGCCTGAAAACAGTGTTGCTTTAAAGGGTCAGTGTACTTGAACATTTTTAAAGAGCAGCATTTGCATTTCAAAAATATTTTTTTGTCTAAAAAAACATTAAAGGGATAGTCTAGTCAAAATTAAACTTTCATGATTCAGATAGAGCAGGCAATTTTAAGCAACTTTCTAATTTACTCCTATTATACATTTTTCTTCATTCTCTTGGTATCTTTATTTGAAAAAGCATAGGAGCCGGACCATTTTTGGTTCAGCACCTGGGTAACACTTCCTGATTGGTGTCTAAATGTAGCCACCAATCAGCAAGCGCCACCCAGGTGCTGGACCAAAAATAGGCCGGCTCCTAAGCTTACATTCAAATAAAGATGCCAAGAGAACAAAGAAAAATTGATAATAGGAGTAAATTAGAAAGTTGCTTAAAATTGCATGCTCTATCTGAATCATGAATTTAATTTTGACTAGACTATCCCTTTAAGTAAAAGGTTTTAAATTTAAATGAAAACTAATATTGCATTATTGTATTTTCACTTTCTATTAACCCTCACTGGCACTACATAATAGTGCAGAGTGATACGCCTCTGCAGTTTTGGATTGATATTCTGTGGCCCACCCCTAGACTAAACAATGTTAAGAGCCCCCCTTCACCCCGCTCCCAGTCCCGCCCCAGTCATACTTCATTCAAACATTTTACCTTAAAGTACTACCAAGGCCATCCATGGTACCACCTCAAAACATTGCCATTGTGCATGCGCATTGTTTAAATCGTCACTGTCACATCAAGTGACCAATTTTCTAATAGATCAGTCCGCCCCTGCCTCTCTGTTGGAAAAATGTTTTTTGTTGTATTAGACTAATGATTTCAAGGTCCTCCTAAACAAGGGATAGGGTTTTTTACAGTGCATTATGCATTTGAAACGTTTGTTATAAATAGGTTATTGTGAAGTTTTCAAATAGGTTGGAAAAGTTTTGAATTTGAAAACACAGAAAAAAGTCATACAAGGCAAATCACTCAGGAAATTGGACGGATTGAGATAGGAACCAATGTATGGTTGAATTTCAGTTCTGCACAAATATGCATTGCCTGCTAGCATCAATTTCCTGCTAGCATCAATATCAAGTTTAAAGGGATATGAAAACCAAATTTTTTCATTCATGATTAAGATAGAGCATGCACTTTTAAGCAAATTTGTAATTTACCTTTATTATCAATTTTGGTATCTTAATTTGAAAACTCATTTTTAGTTCAGCACCTGGTGACTAAATGTATAAGTATACAGTATAACTACCAGTTGTATATTTTCTTATACCTCTTAAAATCCTATAGTTCATATGCCAGATATAAATAAATTTATTTTATTCTAAACTGAAATTACAGTGCACCAGTATTAAAAAAACAAACACGTTGATAGGGAAAAGGGATAACAAAGTTGATTATATCACCCACTTAAAGTCCCTAATTTAACTCCATGCTTTAGAGATTTTACTCTGCAGTGAATGTGTTAGTGAGTCATGATCAAACTTATGATTCAACTTGTGGTTATTCCAAATTGTCTGCAGCCGCAGTGCTCATTGCTAGACTGCCATGGTTCACAGCTGGAAATGACTAAAGACATCAACTGCAGTTGCTAAAAAGCCTCTTCAAGTGCCAAACACAAGCTGCAGTCTATATGTTATAGACATCCTACAATGCAGAACACAGCATCAAACTAAGGAAATATATGTGTAGAAATTGTGGATTTGATTTAAAGATCAAACTGGGCTTTATTCTATAAGTATTAAACAAAAGGGAATATTATTGCAATACTTCTAATTCTATCTCCCAAAACGATGTTGAGTAAAGGGCCATTTTTATCAAACCGATAATGTAAAAAAGATAAGAAAATGGCTGATTGTGACATCAAAAAAGTCTAATCTGCAGCTAACATGGAAAGAAATTAAAATGATAGATTTCCATCAACCTGGCATTTATATGTAGCATGCTGATATCATCTATAAATATAATCATATCTACCTGAATATGTTAACAGATATTAGCGCTCCACTGAGTAATACCAGCGCACGCTAATGTGCGCTGGTATTACAATTAAATTGCAATGTGATTACGAGCTTGCATTCGCATTGCTAGGAAGTAGACATGTGCGATTAGTTTCGGATCGATTCGGAAATTCGGCCGAATTCGTAAAATTCGGGATGCGGATCGATCCGAATTTCCGAATTAAAATTTACCGAATTAGTTTGGATTTATTCGGTAGTTCGGATGGCCATGGATTACACTAGTATTGTACAGTATATTAGGTTATATCACTCTGCTATGGGTTACACCTAATATACAGTACATAATACTAGTCTAATCCCACCTAACACTTACCGAAATTCCGAATTTCCGAACTGAATCGAACCGAATCCAGCCGAATTTATTCGAATCCGAAACGAATCCGAACCGAATTGATTCGAATTTTTCCGAATTCGAATCGATCTGAACCGAAATTCGAAAAAATCTGAATCGAACCGAACCAAACCGAATTTTTTCGCCATGCACATATCTACTAGAAAGCATTGCGATCATAAAAGGCTCCAATGGGAGCAAAGGGGGTAAGTAGTGCAGCGATTGCAACATTTCTAAATATATATGTTTATGCTTATATACATATATATTTATGTGTTAATATGTATATAAGCATATACATATATATTTACTGGAAACATACAGTTCCCATAGACCGCAATGTAAAGGCACATTTCAGTGCCACTTTTTTTCTAACACCCCACACCCACCATCTTTAAAGCCCCAAAACTGCATAGTGCAGTAGTTTTTTATTCAAACAAAAATGCTATTTTTTTTAAAATAAAAACTAAAATGCCCTTTATTTTGAGGGTATTTGGAGAGTTTTTAGAAAATCAACCAGAGAGCTAATCTCTGGTTAATTTTCTGAGTGCTAATTGCTACGGCAAGCTTGCGGTAGCAATAACCAGTCACTT